>NW_027041946.1:600000-765588 GCF_035927965.1 Recurvomyces mirabilis | reverse complement strand
CCCTAACCCTAACCCTAACCCCTAGGTAATTTTAGAAGTACGAATTCTACTAAATAGAATCTAACTAAAATTCGGACTATATAGCTTCGCGCCTTACCGGCTTTAGGGAGGATCCTACTAATGTTTAGTTGCCTCCTAGGCCTTATATTGGCTTGGTCTTCGTATACCTTAGAACGGTTGACAGAGCAGTCTATTTACTAAGAGTTATATCCCTGTGCTCTGATACTGACAGTGCCGTCACGCTAGAGCTAGCTGTAAATGCATTCAACCTGGATGCATTTGGTCGTGTGAGAGGGTGCCCGTTCTCATCGACGCCTGTCGTCCAGCTCTGGTGTGGCGGTGTGTCCAGATCGACGCGCAAAAGCATGACTACCCAGTGCACACGCGGTAAGATGACTCGGGAAGGAGGGGGGTCAACTTGCATCTTTTGTTGTTGATGTGACGCGCATGATGGAATCCTATGGTTTCTCACGGCAACGAGCGTGGGAAACGACGGTTCATGTCAGCGACATAATGATCTTGAGGAGTAGACTGATAGTTGGCCTTGGTATGTCTTAGACTCATGAAGTTGCATATCGTGTCCGTCCCGAATTCATCCGATATCTCAAGACCTTCTACCATTTCACCTCCTTGCTCGATAGAAAAACATTCAAGATCTTCAACCTCTCCTCCAGAGCAGTCAGCCATACGTCTAATTCCTTCTGCACTCTCGGCTGGTCATCCCCAAGTTTACTGTAAAAGTCCTTTCGGTAGGGGCAGGCGCTCATGGCGGCGGAGAAGAGAGGTTTGATGAGGAAGGAGTGGTGTTGCTTTAGGGTCTTGCCGTAGGCGTCGCGAAAGGAGACGGAGAGCTCCTCACTTGAGTTTGTGAGATTGCGACGTAGAGCCTGGGAGGTGAATTCGAGACCACTGAGGTCAGGAGAAAGTGTCAGTGATGCTGGGTCTGTGGATCGGGAAGTCGCAACCGTACCGCACGAGCCAGACAAGACCTTCGCTTGCGACATGCTTCTTCGCCTTCAACTCGTTCAAGCAGAGCTCCTGTAATGTCTCGGACTGCAGCGGGGCTTCTAGTTGTCGTGTCCGTACCTTCTACAACATAGTCTCAGTATACGCCGCTCGCACACCTCCCACGCATGACTTCATGACTCCTCACCGTGATGTTGCCAGTCATGTCCTTCTTCACCGGCAGGAACGCTGCACTACCCAAGACGTCGAACAGGCCAGTTAGCGACTCGGCGGCTTCAAGGAACTCGGTGGTGGATATGGCATTGTCCTTGCTGGCATTGATCGGGACGGAGGTGAAAGATCGCTTAGCATTGTCGAAGTAGGTACCACCGGGTGGGTATGCTGGTGTGGCCATGATTCGTGATATTTTAGGGTCTTGGTTAGAAAGTTTGGCCTTAACGCGCTGCAGAGATACTGTGTACTCGTGTAGTCGATAATGCCATTGCTTGTCAAGCCGGCGGGACGAACTCGCAAGCTTCTCCCGTACAATTGGACCCTGCATGTGCCTTCATCCCGCATACCGTAACCCCACCACCCCGCCACGAGGCACGAGACACTGCGTGCCTTCCTGGAGTAGTAAAGTATCCGGTTGACCACTACAATGAAGCTGAAGCACTCGCCCAGACCACTGTGCTGGTGTGACTGCGCATTGTGGGACCGACCACGACAGCAACAGGTTCTACATGATGCCGACATCGGCCTCTGAGGATGGCGGGGTATCGGTGGTGATGACGGGCGAGCGAGATGATCAATGGTATATATGGCAGGGCTAGTGTGTACTTTAATCTAGACCAGCGTGCTGTTCACAGCATTTTGAACAATTATGTCCCAGAACACAACTTACAAGATCGCCGCCATCCCCGGCGATGGCATAGGCGTTGACATAACAGAGGCCGCCATCCAGGTCCTGGACACCATTGCGTCAACAAATGGCTCCTTCAAATTTGAGTACACCACATTCGACTGGAGCTCAAAGAAGTACCTCGAGCGAGGCTGGTACATGCAAGACGACTGGGAGGCCCAACTCAAGAAACACGATGCCATCTACTTTGGTGCTGTTGGGTGGCCAGATGTGCCCGATCATATCAGTTTGTGGCAGATGATATTGCCCATCCGACAGCGCATGAACCAGTATGTCAATGTGAGGCCGACGAGGATTCTAAAGGGCACACACCCTCCACTGGCCCAGCTACAGCAGAAGCCCTCGGATCTCGACTGGATCATCGTCCGTGAAAACAGCGAAGGCGAATATGCAGGTCAAGGAGGCACAACCCACGGCCACACGTCTCACGCCACCGCCACCGAAGTAGCTATCTTCACACATGTGGGCATTGAGCGGATCATGAGATTTGCTTTTGAGACGGCGAAGTCCAGACCCAGGAAGAAGTTGACGATGGTGACGAAAAGTAATGCCCAGAGACATGGGATGGTGTTGTGGGATAAGGTGTTTTACGAAGTGGCGAAGGACTATGAGGGTGTTGTCGAGTACGACAAGATGCTGGTTGATGCGATGACTGTGCGGATGGTGAACAAGCCGGAGAGCCTGGATACTGTGGTTGCTACGAATCGTAAGTGCATTGCCACCTCACACATTGTGCACGGTGCTGTCTAACTTCCATTTTCAGTCCACGCGGACATCCTCTCCGACCTTGCCGCCGCCCTCGCAGGCTCCATCGGCATCGCGCCCTCCTCCAATTTGGACCCCACTCGTTCATGCCCAAGCATGTTCGAGCCGATCCATGGATCTGCGCCTGATATAGCAGGCAAGGGTATCGCGAATCCTGTAGGAGCTTTCTGGTCCGCGGCCGAGATGGTGAGGTGGTTGGGCAAGGGCGAGCTAGATAAGGTGGCGGATCAGTTCATGCAAGCTATCGAGAATGTGACGGCAAACAAGGAGACCAGGACGAGGGATATGGCTGGGAGTGCTAATACGAAAGCAGTCACAGAGGCGGTTTGTCGGGAGATAGAGAAGGTGTGCAAAGCGTAGACGTACCTGTAACATGTTGTCCACATAGTTCGGCTGGCAGCTTCCGTCTCATACGGATGCTGCCTAGTATAGCATGTAGCCATTATTCAGCTTTAGAAGTGACGTCGTAGCTGGGCTTGGGCACATCACAGCAGAGTACCGAAATCGACCTCTGCCGTAGGAGGCCAGGATCAAATTTCTTTCATCATGGTAGAGACACTTTGTGTCTCCAGCTTGCGACCCAATGCGAAGCTGAAGAATGCTGAAGACGAGAGCGGGGTGTCGGATCTGGCAATGCTCGAGGATGAACTTCGCGTGCGCCGGAAGCATCATGCAAATCCGTGAAGCACGAATGAGTCAGCCATGCCTAATAGCCTTCACAAGCCCAGCAGTATCCTCCTCCTTCTCAATCACCCCCGGCTTAACCTTCGTCTTGCTTGTATACCCGTCCTCCCAAGGTCTCGTGCCGAACCTACTCAGCGGCCACACCACCGCGACTGCCTTTCCTTGCACCAGACTCTTTGAGATGGGTCCGTACCAATTCGAATCACGACTCCGGCGCCAGAAGTCACCTTCTACCCATAAGTGACCGTCTGGCACCGTCGGCACCCGGCCTGCCCAAGCATCCCAGCCCCGACTCTCCGGCAAGTCAGCAGCGTCTCGGCGTCGTGAAGGTCGGCGTCGAGGATCGAGGGTGATGGAGTCCCCTTCGGTACCGATCACGCGCTTCACAGCTACTGTCTCCGGATCGTGCGGGGAACGGAAGAGTATCACATCCCCGGGCTCATACCGCGCAGTGTTGGCCGACCACTTATTCCACAGCACAAGATCGCGCTTTCGTGTGGTCTCGTAGTCAGGTGACAAAGTGGGACTCATGGAACCTCCCGTGATCCAACTGGTCTCGATGACATTGTCATTGATGAAGATGACGCCGGAGGTGGTGAAGAGGACCAGTGGGAGTGAGGCGAAGATGCGGCGGGTGATATTGCGGGCGAGTGAAGAGGTATAGGCGGCAATGGGCATTTGAGGGAGGTGTAAGGGAAGGAACGATGTTCTTGCTAGCTTCTACACAATGGCCAACGTGAGCTCGCCTTAGCTGCTGACTAATAATCCTGGACGCCTTTCTTGTTTCGACTCTCATCCGCTACGATGATCCCTATCCACCTTGCACGAAGCCCGTTTCTATCCTGCAATATACTTATCTATCGGGCTCGAAAACTAATGCGTGCTAATGGCATGTGGGGTGTCGATGCATTGGAGCTAGCAAGATCGGATCATCTCGACCCTACCGAAGGTGTGCCAAAGTCATACACAACGGGGATGATCTAGTGATATCTACAGCTCGAATCGCAAGCGTGGCATGTCGTGTCTTGTCACTTCTTGACATACGCCACATTCCTTGCCAACCAACAGCCAACTGTACAGCCCTCCACTTTCTCACCATCCTTCCGACTGAAGACCACTGTCCAGTCACCCGGAGGAGTGGAATCAAGACCTCGCGGGTTGCCTAGCAAGAAGATGTCCTTTCCAATTCTTCTCATGAGCCAGACAGGACCTTTGCCAAGGAAGCCGTCGAATGAGCCGTACAGTGTACCGTGGTCGCCGGTTACGTTAAAAGTACTTTCTGATTCATCGCAGTGGTAGGTTCCGGTATAGTCTGAGCTTACGGTACTGGCTAGATCATCTTCGGTCAATGGAGGGAGCCTCGAGGCTTTCAAGGTTCTGTTCTCATTCAGGCGCTGGACGTGAAGAGTATCGCCTTCAAGCTTCAGCTTCATGGAGTCGGACGCAGCTTCGTGCTCAGAGGTCAAAGTGACGGCTTCTTCGCCTGTGCCCGGGCCGTAACTGATGCCTAAGGTATTCGGCTTCTCTCGGTCTCCATCCTTCACGGAGATGCAGAGTTGCGTATCTGGATCAAGATAGTCACCTTTCCACTCACCATCGGCTACTAGATCAGGGTGCTCAGGCTCCTTGAACCCGACCATCTGCTTCACAACATACTCGGCAGGTACGTTAGGGGGCGTCTCATAGTTGTGCATGACCACCACCGATAGCCGCTCAGACGGTATCTGCAATCGCTCATGCTTGAATCCTCGCAGTGCACCGCCATGCCCGATAGCCTGCTTTCCAGCAATCTCGAAGCGTGCAAGACCATACCCATAAGCAGCAGCCTTGCCATCGCGAAACTTCTGTGCTTGTGAAGACTCGGTATAAAAGCTCTCAGACTCCGATAGACTGCGGTCGAGGTACTTCTCGTAAGCAACCATGTCCTCCAAAGAAGCTGCGATCCCCGCGTCGCCAGCCCACTCAATCCGGTTCGTTGCTGCGAAGTACCCCGTTTTCTCAGTTCCTTCGTACCCAACGATTGGCAGTGGTAGACCATAAGTGTTAGGGTTCAATGAAGCCGTGGTCATTCCAGCAGGGATGAAGAGTCTCTCGGCCAGGAGCTGAGCGAGTGACATGCCCGAAACATTCTCCAGTATGCGGCCGAGGACGTGGAAATTGACGTTTGAGTAGGAGTACTCGGTGCCTGGCTTGAAGTGGAATGATTTGATTCGTTTGAGAGCCTCGTCTGCATCGTGCAGTAAGGAGAATTGGCCGTCTGGTCTCGCACCCCAGAGTGTTGTCCTGAGGGAGCATGTCAGTACTGTTTGTGAAGCTGGAAGTGGCAACTCACATCGCCCAGTAGTCTCGTATACCGGACTGCATGTTGTATAGATCCGCCAACTTGAGTTCGCTGACATCCAGGTTTGGTAGCAGTCGCTTCAATTCTTGGTCGAACTGCTTATTCGTTTCTTCGTTTCGGGCGGTCATGGCTGCCGTGGGATTCTTCAACAGCGATACCATGGCTAGACAGACCATCTGTTTCGAGATCGAGCATATCGGAAAAATCGTCTTCGTGGTCATGGGAATGCATTGATCGAGATCTGCATATCCCCATGCTCGCAGTCCAATGCATTCGCCATCCTTGACGACGCCCACCACGCCTCCCGGTCCTCGACGGAGATGCGGGACAGCGTCGAGGATTTTGCCGATACTCGTGCTTATTTGTGACATGATTGAGGAAGCTGTGTTATTTCACGGAGGACGAGAATTGAGGAAGATGTCCTTTACGAGATGTGTAGCTAGGTAGTGAACGGGACGGATTAAGCGAAGCTGGATGGGGAAGGTGCGAAGAAAGCACGATCCGGCCGACAAGACAGGAGAAAACCAAAGTTGACACGGCGTTTCATGAGCGACACACGAATATGACTGTCTATGCCTGACCAACAGCTCTTAGAGCAATCAGCTTACTGCCCCAAGTTATGATAGCACGAAGGACAGTGACTGGAGATGACGCATTAAGCCCGAGTGGACGCCTACGTTTTGACAGGCTCATCGGATGCCGGCGAGAAACGGATGATCCCAATGGTCTCCAACGAAATGAGTACAGCATGCTTGTAAGAGGAGATTGATCACGGTGCAGTATGATTAATCGTTTCGCCACTTGTCCCTGATGGACTGAGCAGGTCATCACTTGGCTGGCAGTGGGATGACCATGTCCTTGACAGCCTCCTCGATGAGTCCAGCCATCTCATCAGGACGACTTAACATTGGCGAGTGTCCGCTTTGCAACTCCCGAACCACGATATCTGCCCCAGCAGCTTTTGCCATCGGCGCCATTGCTTGCTGTGCTACAAGCGCCAGCGCTCTGTCTTCAACAGTAATCAGATACCAAGTCGGCACATCTTGCCATCCAGAGTAGACATGCTCGCCGCCCTCGTATAGAGCTTGCAGCGACTGACTTTGAAGCCTGCTCACCCACAGCTTTCCTTCTTCAAGCTGAAGATCGTGGTAGAAGAGTTCGCGAGGATCGACTTGTAGCACGGCGTACCCCGAATCCCAATCCGCTTCCCAAGATGGTGGCGGTTGACCGCCTGCTGCTTGCATGAAACTTAACCCACTGGGCATGAGACCTGTGCCGACTAGTATGAATGACGTGGCCGTTGCTGCTGCTGGTGGGTGCGGCTTCGCTTGACTTGGAACGGCTGAGGCCTTTGACAGCACTTTGCCCGACTACGGCGCCGTAGGAGTGAGCAACGATTATCACATCGGTTCCTGCGCTTGTCTCGTCTGTGATTGCTTGGCGGACAACTTTGAGATCATCCTCAAATGTGGCGCTGGGTCTGGGTTTGTGTTCAGTCGATGGTAGCCGAGGGCAGATACATTTGTAGCCTTTGGGCTCTAGAAGCGTAGTAAGCTTGTCCCATGTAGATGGTGCATGCCAAGATCCGTGGACGAAGAGTAGGGTCGGGAGAGACGACATCGTCGGAGGCTTGTTGTCGATGAAGTTTGAGCGAACGGCATGAGGGAAGCCATGAAGACATTGTGACGCGTGTACTTATACTGTGTCGTCTGTGTTGTTGAAATCCGACTCACTTGGTGGTGCTTATTTGCCCTTCCGTGCCCGTGTCTTGTACCGCATGTGCTTCCGCCGAAAGACGGGATGCAGCACGTGGGACTTCGCTATCTGGGCAATGGTAGGCTGACCACTGCAAGCATTGCTGTTCAACGCCTCGTACGTGATGTATAAGTGAGGTGCGGTGTCTTTGTTCGAAGTTCGATACATCCCTCGGAGATTGAATCGCGTCCGGGCATCGGCTTTGGTCTCGCTACCAGCAGACGGAGTTGTTAGTTCAGTTTCGTTATTTCTGTTGGCTAGTCCTCTGGGAAGGAACCGAAGCCAAGCCCTTTGGCTCGAAACGTGCATGACCGGACGACATGTAGCTCGTCAACCCCCATTTTCTAAACACCCAGGACGCCCAACTTCTCGTATCGATCGTTGTTGTTTGCTTTCCGGGACATCACAAAATCAGGAGACCATCCACGCCATGACAGGGTTCCATGACGGGAAGCTGCAGCGGATGCCACGCCCTCGCACACCGCGTGTCTTTCTTCACCTGCCGCGAACCATACACCGGAAGCGTGTTTTGCATCGATCAACGCTCTAGGCCGCCTAGCAAGGATTGCACTCTGGCTGATTGCATCTCGCCCTGGAGCTGCTGGCGTCTCTACTTACTATATCCCGTGTGTTTAGCAATGTCGGATATGCCACGGACCGCTATGTGTTGGACCTACAGGCCCGAGACCATAATGATGGAATGATAAAGAATGTCAACGGCTGTCAACGGTTATCAGCTATGTGCGAATCCCGCGCCTGCCTACCTCATTCGCTGACAGTTTGGGCTGGTATCGCGATGGACACTAGCTAGCGAGCCTGCCACAGCCATCACGCTGCCTGCCCTGTCGCCTACTCGTACCAGAAACAGTCCACTGCTCTCTCACCTGCTATATGGTCTTGCTCGAAATGCTCGTGAACACCGAGCTCGTGGGTCCAGATATTGGAGTCTCGAGTGCACGTGCGGCCAATGCCTCGCTACTGCATTGGTGTGCCAGGACGTGCATGCTTCCCGAAGCTGCCGAAGGCCGGGGAGGATGTGCGATTGTACTCTGGTCGTTTCAGCTTATATCAGCAGGCTTGGACTGGCTCTTCCAGCAATGTGACCACTCGCCGATGTGTTTACGCCGAACCTGGTTCACGCTGAGCACTGCACTGTAGGGCTCTCTTTCTTCTTTTCTTTCTCTCTCTGCCCCAGCTACTGAACTTGGTATCTACCCTGCCCGACCCCTTGGGTTACTTTGTTCATCTTTCAACGTTCTTGTCACTATTCCACATGCCCAGCCTAGATAGCCAAGAAAACACTTATCCAGCTAGCGCGCGCAGCGTGTCGGAGTCTGCGCCTACAAGACCATTGTAGACACCCAGCACCATGGATATTGACTCCAGGACCGCTCCACATGTGTGTGAGTAGCGCTTTGTGTTGCCTCATGGTGTGAGTCTCGACCAGAAGCAGAGGCCTGGGCACGCTCAGTCAGACCACCACGATACGAGCCTCAGCGACGCCTAGCGTGGCGACAAGATACTGAGGACACTACTGAAGCCTATCCACGTCGTCCACATTGGTTGAGAGGTCACGAAGCTGGTTATCTGTTGACGGTGGATGACTATTACGCCACGGCCAGCAGATGTGGAGTGGTCCGCGCAGAACTATAGGAATTAGAGAAGGAGTCAGAGGAGGAAGCGGAGGAGGAGAAGAGCAGTATGAGAAGGGGGGTGTAGGTGACGATGTACGCGAGGATGCAGAGGAAAATGCAGAGGGAATAGGCAGTGACGACGGAAACTTAGGTGAGGACTGCGGTTGCGATCAGAATCATCCAAGCGACATCTCCGTTGAAGGCATCGGCACAAGCGAGATGCTTGATAGCAGTGCTGCTGGTGGCGAAACGCTCCGTCTGCTTCGAGTATGAATCAGGACTTTTACTCCACAGACTTGTCTTCGGGAAGTGAGGAGAGCGATAAGTCTTATGAATAGATGCGTTCACTTCGGGGCATGAAAAGCGAATTGCATGTGATGGTTTCGTACATCTCATGATCTAAGCAGGCTGTCGCTTCGATCTGTCTGCTCTTTTCGCCAATTCTTTAAGGAGCTCCTTACTTTCCCTTCGCATAGCCCAGCTTCAGCACATCGATAAGAGTCATGATGCCGGTGTAGGAAGAGGACGAGACAAGAGGAAGTGGCTGTTGCTGTGCCGGTGCAGATCTTGGTTCGGCTCCACACAGACAAGCCTTCTTTCGAGCTTCCACCTCAGATTGCGGAGAGGATCTTGTATCGAACTTCACGCACCACGCACCTCTGAGCTAGCTATGGTACGGGGCCCATGGAATAAAGGCGAGGAAAATAGCCCGTACCTCTATGTCCGGTCATGAGTGATGCGTTGCCGTTCTATCGGACTAGTACCGATCGGCAAAATCATGGACCTCCTCATCTTGACATTCCTCCGGGGTCATCTGCCTGCATCTCGTGCTTCGCGAGCAACGCCATGGATCAAGATTCGCGCAAGATACTTACACTAGTAGCACGCCGTAATATGTGTTGCATCTCGAGAGCTTAGCACGAAGGCTCCTCCACTACGAAGGGCATGACATTCCCATTAACCCTCCAAGCTCCAACGTAGTCTTCAGCAGTACACACATCAGGCAGTCAAGCTTCGCGGAGAAAGAAAAACACGCCCGAAGTCCAAGTTCACACAAGCTGCTAAAAGCTTCGTACCAGGGCTGTCTTCTTGACTGGCGGATCAAGTTGTTCCGCCATACCATGGTACATACACTTGCCGTACTAGCCAAGCTTCGGGAGAATGTGTAGCCTATGTGGTCGACTGATCCATCAGCCTGAGGAAGAGCAATGGACAGCCTATTGAGCGAGGTATCGTTGAGAACATAAAGCGACGGGCAAGCCATGTATCGGGCTCTGGTTCAGCAATCGACAAACCTCGTATACTCGACTCTTCTGGATTCCGTCAGCAGGAATGCCTCCATACAGACTTTCGTTGGCCGCTCTCGCTGCAGCAGCGACTCTTGTCTCGGCTGGGCCGTGTGACATCTATGCCTCGGGCGGCACGCCTTGCGTAGCAGCTCATGGTACCACACGTGCTCTTTATAGCGGATATAGCGGAGCTCTGTATCAGGTGAAGCGCGCCGATGGAAAGACCATGGATGTCAAACCACTCTCAGCAGGCACGCAGATCACATCAGAACAAGCAGAGAATATCTTCTGACATCACTCACAGGCGGCGTGGCCAATGCTGCCAGCCAGGACTCTTTCTGCTCCAGCTCAAGCTGCACTATTACGACCATATATGATCAGTCCGGACGTGGCAATCATCTCACTCCAGCTCCGAAAGGTAGTGCCGGAGCTGGCCCAGGACCCAACGGCTCCGATAACCCGGCTTCAGCGACTGGAGCACCCGTTCATCTCAACGGCCAGAAGGCATATGGTAGGGCGACAGTTGCTGTTGTCCGCAGAGAGCAAGCTAACTCATCTGGCAGGCGTCTATATTGCATCCGGTGATGGTTACAGGATTGACAAGACGAACGGCGTAGCCACCGGTGATGCTGCCGAAGGCATCTACGCGATCTTCGACGGCACCCATTACAATGGTGGTAAGAACCAATGGCTAGGCATGGCAGCGCGTTTGGAGAGATGCTTGGCTAATCTTCAACCCCTCCTTTCTGTAGGCTGCTGCTTCGATTACGGGAACGCCGAGACAGGTAACGGAGACACTGGTGCCGGGCATATGGAGGCTGTTTACTTCGGCAACATCCGCGTTTGGGGAAGTGGGGCAGGGAATGGACCTTGGATCATGGCGTGAGTAATGGTGAAAGAGATCCTTGAGTGCGCCGTCTGACTCCCAGTTAGTGATCTCGAGAATGGGCTGTTCTCTGGCTACAACCCTAAGCAGAACACCGCGGATCCGACAATTACCTCTCGTTTCGTGACTGCCATTGTCAAAGGAGAATCTAATCAATGGGCCATTCGTAAGTGACGCTAGGCTATAATGGACACTTTGCCCTCCATACTGACTGGTGCTGGTAGGAGGAGGCAATTCAGCCAGCGGCTCGCTGTCCACATATTACAGTGGCGTTCGTCCAAGCGGTTACAATCCTATGCACAAGGAGGGAGCTATGTAAGTCGCATAGGTGACACTGATTCATGGAACATTGACGAAGTCACGCTGACACCATTCAACGCAGCATCCTGGGCATCGGCGGGGACAACAGTCATGGTGCGGTGGGTACCTTCTATGAGGGCGTCATGACCTCGGGTTATCCCTCTGATGCCACGGAGAACTCAGTCCAGGCGAACATCGTGGCTGCTAAGTACACCACCTGATAGGGATCGGTAAGACTGCACATACCGTCTCTCGATGGGCAAGCTTGTGTCTTACGTAAACACGGCCTCCAAATTATGCTGGGGGCCAATCCGGTAGCTGTTTGAACGTCCACCTCTCGAATGACATTGCAGATTGTATGCTTCTTCCACTGATGTCCCGCTTGTTTCCGATGCTGCTGTCTTCGGAGGGCTTTGCTGGAGGGTCATATGGTAGCTAAACAGCACAACACCTTGGCATATGTAATTTCTAGCTGGTCCCGATATCATGCACAGCTGGTATCCCAGGAAGCTATAGACAAGGTGACCTGTCGGTAGACTACATAGTAGCAGGGTACTACTTCCATCATCTCGTGATTTACATGTTCTACTATCTAGTGATCTGACACAAAATTGTCTGAGGACTGTATCCCACGCGACTGTCGTGTAGATGTCTGTTTGACAGGTGATGAAGCAGCTCGAATGCGTCCTATCGCTTAGAAACACTGTTGATGATGCTACACATTTGTCAGCAGTCAAGGCAATTTGGCAATGGTCTCCCAAGTAGCGGTAATCTAGATAATCTACTGGCAGGCAATATGATGACTGAATGGCATAAAAAAAATTTCAAGGGGATCATGCCGCTGTTGCTACTCACTACTTACAAGTCGTATGACCTTAGAAATGGTATCTCATACCGCTATGATCTTGATATCTCACGGGTAGCCGACGTGATAGCGAAATGGCATGTTGTTCCTTGGAGATCGCATAGATTTTGCTATTTATTCTCTATGTATCCCGTGTGGCCGCAGCTTGAGTGTATCACCGGAGGACGCTCTAGCAGCTGAACGCCACTCCGTTTCATTGAGATCTCATGGATTTCGCCATACAGTCGTCCAAAGTCAGATCCTTCCAGCAATGGAATATCGTATGGCTGTGGCCCTTGTGTTCCACTGGCAGACGATATAGTGGCTTATTAGCATGTGGTTATCTGGACATGCTAGCATCTTTATATCTCGTCTACAGAGTACAAAGTCGTTTGCACTATTACATCTCAGATGACAGTAACGGCGATATCACGCTGAAAAGTTATACGACAGCAGGAGAGATGTCATCGGCTACAAAGGTATCTCAACAATTGATCAATCGTCCCTCCCAATAGCAACAATGCTCCAATCTCCTCTCGTAACAGACGAAATCTTCGAATTTCCGGTCATCATACCTTCCCGCCATCTTCACTCTCATCGCCTCTTCCAGCATATCCACTACTGCCTTCTTATCCGGGTCATCTGACCCATCCACTACCAACGAGAACACTACACCCCTATCCACCTCACCACAAAGCCTACACACATGGTTCAAAAAATTGCGCCATTCCCCAAAGACCGACACGCGTCTGGTGTCGTTCGTACACAGATTTCTTGCCTTCAGCAGCACATCTCCGTCCGAAAGCGTCTTGGACGACGCGATATTCGTCCAGAAGGCGCTGCCGAGTCTCAAAGTCACCGCCGCAAGGTTTCCGCGTCGATGGACCAGGATATTGCATAGGAGGCGCCAAGCAGACGGTTCTGTGCCCCCAAATGAGGTGGGTCCGATGTGAAACGGGATGGAAATGCTTGGGGTTACATGATCCCGTCGTCTGTGGTCGTGTAGGAAGGCCAGGCACGATTCTGCACTGCCTTTGAAGGTGAATTGCCGTGAATACAGCTGTTTTGTGCCGGCAGAGTAGCACTTCTTGTTGGCCAGAAGGAAGCTCAGACGGACTTGTGGCTTGCTTGTTGTAGCAGCAGCCAATATGGCCCGATCGTCGTCTTTCGCGACTTCTGCTGTCGAGATAGCCCATGTTATACGATTTCCGCCATATTTCAGTTCGTGAAGTATATAGTTCGTCCTCCAGTAGTATGACGTATGGCTTGTAGAGCGGGGAATATCGTAGACGAACATCGCTTGCTGGGGAAAGACCAACTGGATGATCCGATCGAATACATGCTGTGGCATTTGTAGCAGCGTAGTCGGTCGCTTGTAGCCTAGCACCACCTTCCTCACCACCGACGGCTCTTGCTCGCTGAATGGTGGCCAAGCAGGCGATCCAGACCATGCACGCGTCTTCGAGGTGTCGGAAACCCCATACATTGGTAGTATGGGCAGTATGATCTCGCGCAACGACAACGGAGAGTGTATTTTGAGCGCAAGGTCCACCACCAGATGACTTATTGCCATATCCTGCCAGTCGACGTTGTCCAACCATATACCCTGCAGCCGCAGCTCGTCAAAATCCACATTCTCGAAGATCACATGCGTCAAAGTCATCCTCCAAAACCTGGTCCCTGACATCCTGCAATTCCTGAGAGTGACATTCTCCCAGTAGCATTCCCGAATTTCGCAGGCGTTGAATGTACAGTCAAAGGCGAGTACATTAGCTATGGTGCTGTCGCTGTCGAGGGAGAGCCCAGGAGGGAGGTCGTAGTCAGGCTCTCTGGGGGCATCATGGTGGTAGCTTGTTATCTCTGCCATAATGTGCGGTTGTTCGAATTTGCCCGCGAGCTTGAGGCTGTGGAGGCGTGGAGAACGGTATTCGTATATACGATATGTGGTTGAGACTGCGGTCGCGTCGGAAATGAGTGTTGCATATGCTGTGCGCGATTGTGGGAGGATAATGCAGGCGGAGGCGATAACACCGATTTGGTATACGACTCGCTAATGATCCGATTGTTTGGGGAAGGTACGATGCCCCAAAGCTACGGCCCACTAGCCTAGTCGCGTCCAGTAAGAGCCCGCTTCAGCAACCCGCAAAGCGACTGGAACAGCACATGATCCTGTCCCTTCAGCCAACGGAGCTCGACCACCTCCTCCTTGCAATAGATCTTCACAGCCAAGCCCACTGTCGCCGGCTCCTGCTCATCCTCTTTCACCTTGGATCCCCTCGATCCTGGCACATCCGGTGAATCGAATTGCTTCTTCCGCCTAGCCGCCCTTGACCAGACATTTTCCCTCGCCTCCATCACTCCTGTTGCAGACCGCCCTCGCCACATCCACTTCACTTCCAGCTTCGACAGCACACCATCAACCTTATTACCAGCCCAAGCGGCGCTCATGAGTGGCACTGCGATACTCTGCGCCGTAGGAAGGGGCAGTACTGCATGCACCAGGTCGCCGTGCCTTGCCACATCATTCCTGGGCCTATAGTCTCTGTAACTCCAAGCTACTGCCCATCGCTTCGTACGGTGGCCAGCCTGCAAGCACGTCACAGCATAGTTACTGATACCATTCTCTTTCAGCTTTGCCACAATCTGCTGCAGACTCGACATCTTACCCAACATAGCCGTATACCACTGCACTCGCTCTCGTAGCTGCAGGCTTTCCTCCAGGATGCGTGTTACGAAGCCGACATCCCCACCGGGACAAATCATTTCATTTTCTGCGCCTGTACAGACAGCAGACGAAGGTGCATCCTTACCGACATAGCTCTCCTGCATGTCCTCGTGCGAGTCGTAGAAAGGAGGGTTGGTCATGAGGAAGTCCAGCTCCTCCACCTTCATGGCATCGACCGGGACGAGTGCAGCATCCGACTTAGACATGACGAGCCGAACCTGCTTGGATAGAGCGTTCGCTTCGACATTCCGGCGAGCATATTCGGATGAGTAAGGGTCGATGTCTGTCCCAGCCATACGCCACTCCGGACGGGAGGAGCAGGCGAGCAGAGGGTAGATGCAAGAAGCACCTACCCCAATGTCAAGGCCTACCACATCGCGGTCCTGATCGTATGTCTCACTGTACTCCTCGCTCGTAGTATCCAGCAGTTCCTGAATCCAGCGGACATAGTTCCATCGCACCGGTACTGGTGGGCATAGTCTATCATCTGGAAGCTGGATCTTGAGGCCAAAGTCTACCTTCAGTAGACTCCGAGTCAGTTGTCTTTCATACGTCAGCGTTCGATAGCAAAAGTAGGTACGTGAGACCGTCGGATGGATACGTACTGCACGACCTCCGGGTCCTGAAAGTCAATCCATCGCTTGTTCTTCGATCGCTGACAGAGCGCCGAAAAGTCTGGATCTTGAGCGGCCAGAACATCAAAGTCTACATCTCCCTGGTAGTATGGGCGTGTGCTATTGGCTTTGTTGGTCGTTGTTGATGGCATGATGTCGAGGAATGCGGCGTGTGTGCCGGGATGAGGTGAAGTGTGGAGAGGTGTGGTGGCAAAGTTCAAAGTCCAGACGACTTCAACCTCCTCCGGCTTCCCACGAAATATGTCTTGAGCGATTGCAATTTCCCCAAGAATGAACACAGGCTAGTAGCAGTCAGCCAGATGTGGTTATTGCGCGGCCACAGTGGTTCACGACGCCGGATGAGTTGAAGGCGCAGGTACACAATCCAGCAGTGATGAAAGGTCGCTTCTTATACGTGTGCCCGATCCCTCCAGGCTCTCGAGCTTGCTGCTCAATGATCATGGTGCCTTTGTTCGGTCAATCCACGACAAGGCGGTGATTAAATCAAATCGATCAAAAGACCAAGGAGCTGCCAGCCTAGCTAAGACGAAAGGATATGTCACAAGGATGGACAACTGAGCGCTCACACGCCAAGTTCTGAGCTCGCGAGACATGCAGGTTCATGACAGTTATCGCGGGAGCTGAGCCTCAAGGCAGCGGTATTGAAAACATCAAGTGAAACCCATGGTAGAACAACGGGATCTTATATCACGCTCTGGGAGCTGTGGCAAGATTCTATTGGTATGCTACTTGTTGTAGCATATCGTGAGTATGCGTGGGGCCCTCACGAGACGAGTTACTTATAATGCCACCCCGACACTAGCTCTTGCTTTCATCTCTCCGAACAGACTACATGAGCACAGGGTACTACGTCAATGTGGTATTCAGGTATTGGTGCAGAGGACGAGCATTCTCGCAAGCCTGTCAGTACCGTTCCATCTGATGGCCTCACGACAAGATCGTACACCTCTAGCACAGGTATTTGCTTTCTGCCAAGCACTTTGATAGCCTGGGAAGCGAGCTCGGGTCTTGAAGATCGAACAGAAATCGGTTTGAAGGCTCTGATTGCTATACTACTAAACTTGTAGACGAAGGACTTCATATCACACATGACCACCCAAATGATCCATCGAATTGCCACTCATCAGGAGATTCACCTAACTTCAGCTGTTCAAAGGTCGGTATCAGATCTGGCCCATAATTCCGCAGCAGATCGTCCATGTCCTGCTCAGTCATGTCACAAAGATCCTCCAGACTCCACTGCAAGCATACTTTCGACATCCTGCATGTGGTCAGCGACTATGGAACCAGGAAAGTAGGATAGATAGAACATACCATTTCATCCTCTTCGGCCCTTGCTCATCACCAGGCGCAAGCACGCGTAGCTTCTTCCGCAAAGCTCCCACCTTCTTGATTGCCTCCCCAATATTCGAAGGCAACGTCTCAGCTATCCTCCTCCTCACAATGTTCGCCATCTTCGGCCCATTCCCATTCGTACTGACCATAATCTGTAACGGACCATCCCTATGTACACTGCCAAAGTAAAAGTCACATTCAGGCGGTACATCAGCAATGTTGGCCGCTATCCTCTTCTCTTTACACAGTTTCCATATCCGCGATGAGGCCTCAGGGTCATCTATGGCTGTCATCACCATTGTGATGGCAGGATCGTCGAGATCGGAAGGTTCATACTTCTTATCATGGTACTCTATCTGTTTCTGCTCGACCCTGTGTGCGACTTCTGGGTTGAGTCCATCTCGTGGACTGATAAGGACGACTTTGGCGTCTGCGTTGAGGAGATTGAGGATACGGCCTGCAGCTACCTGGGCTAGTCGTCAATGTCAATACTCACATATAGATCTTAGTGGAAAGTGCGTGAGCTTACCTCGCCGCCACCGATGACCAAGACCTTTTTGTTCTTGACCTGCCAGGCTAGGATGAGAGATCCGCCACCCTCGACTTCTGGGAACTTTTCGCCGCCCATGCTGGCGGTGGTGGCACAATCTTGGCTTTGGCTTGTGAACGAGCTGACCTTTGTGTTCTATCGTAATGCTAAGACTTTCATGTGACAGCCCGCATCATCGAGTGGCACAAGAAAGCACGAGACAGGGCTTCGGCTGGGACTTCCGAGTTACGTCCGCCCCACCATCACCATCACCACTCTCGATACCAGCACTGGCCATACAGATACGCAAGAGCTTCTAGAGTCAGCGTGTCAGATGATATGGGACTGGATGGATTGAGATGGCTTCCCGGAGAAGCCTGGGTGGTGGACGAGTACTGGGCAGTGGGAAGGGACTGGTGCCGCCTCCGCCGGCCACAAAGCAGCAACACGGCCACCACCTGCCCACCACCACCACCAACAATCTCGGTCTACTCTCACCATCAGAGAGCTCAGTGTCACTGAGCTCACAAACCTCTGGTACACCTGTATCGCTCGACAATGAAGACCTCGCATCTCGTGTGGCCCTGGACGACCATGCCTCTGCTCAGGCAGCCGCAGCTGCGAGCTCGAGGATGGTGTGTCCCATATGCAATGAGGAGATGGTATGATATGACAAGCCTCTTAGAACATGCTAGTGTAGGTACTGATCCTGTCAGATGACTCTGCTGCAGCTGAATAGGTAGGTACGCCCTCCCTGTCTCCCAACAACACTCCTGCAGATCATACCTGACGTCCTCGTAGACACATCGATGACAATCATGCCAACTTGGAAGAAGCGGAGCAGGACGAGGCAAAGACGTGGTTTAAGCAGCAGGTGGTCAAGGCAAAGAAGTTCCAGCCACTTCAAATGCTCAACCAGAAGCTACGAGGTCTAGAAGTCTTCGAGTCCAACAACGATGCACCGCCATCTACTGTCTCGACAATGACACCGCCACAGACCAGCCGAGTCGCTTCGCCCGCTCCCGCCAGATCACCCGAAGTAGCTCCCGACCCGGACGACATCATCACCAGGTCTCATTGGCAACGACCATCTATCGGAGACTCTTGTTCCGATCCAATGTGTGGCAGACGTCTCGGAGGCAATGTTGGCCAGATCAACTGTAGGCATTGCGGCAAGCTGTTCTGTGACGAGCATACGATGTATCAGATGAGGCTTTCGCGCTCTGCCCAGCACGAGCCGGTGCGTGGTCTCTGGTATAGAGTTTGCGAGACATGCTACAAGTGCCGCGCTGGCTACAATGACCACTCTGGACTCGAGCGCAGTCATATGGACTTCTTCAAGAATGTCAGGAGGCGGACTGTCGACAAGCAGAACCTAGAGACCAGTCGTCTCGAAACGCGATTGACACGACTTACTCAATTATTAGCTGATCCTCCACCGCCCGAGCCAGGTCAAAGCTCACTTTGGTCAACCTTCTCAAGCAGCAAGAACCAACTCAGAACTCTTGAACAATCAATCGTGCTATGGCAGGATAACGCTGAGGTCAACGAATGCCCGTTCTGCCAACAGCCTTTCCAGTACAGCCTCCGTCGACACCACTGCAGAACATGCGGCCGCGTAGTATGTGGCGATCCCGCAACCATGTGCTCAAACGAGATCGGTCTTGATGTGGATACTAGTAAGTATAGGCTAAATGCAAAGGTCGACCCTTCGCCACTAATACGGCATAGTAGCTGACACATTATCAGAGAAGGACGTTGGCAAGGTTGCTGTCGATGTCCGACTATGCAAAGATTGCCAGCGAACGATCTTCAGCAAGGCGGACTTTGCTCGCGAGCTTGCCGCCCCTACACCCGACCAACGATCCTACCAGAATCTGCTACAATTCGAACACGGCATTCGGTTATTGCTGCCACGCTTTCAACGATTACTGGTAACATTACAGGACCCAGACAAGCCGCCAACACCTGCTCAGCTCGCCGACGCAAGCAAAGTACGCAAACGACTGACTGAAGCCTTCACCCAGTACGACGCAGCTGCAAGGCGAGTCCGCGACCTCAAGACCGAGAGTGCAATTCAGCAAAAGCTACAGACTGCCATCTACCAGCAGTCCATGAGCTTCCTACACATTCATATGCTGCCACTAAAGTCACTACCAAAGATCATGCGGCACGCCACTTCCAGCAGTGGTAAGGCAGGGCCAACCAGCAACGGTAAACCCCAGACCGCACTCGCAGCCATAAAATACAATGAAGTCGCAAACGGCGACGCTCGACCAAGCAGCAGCCGCACCAGCAGCGTCAGCACAGCTCAACTCACTGCTCTGGAAGCCGAGGAAAAGGAGCTTAGGGAGCGCCTGATCGTACTCGAAGAGCAGAAATTCCTGTTGACGGAGATGATAGCTGATGCGAACAAGCGGAGGAAGTTTGATGAAGTCTCTGCACTCGCGCAGAGTGTGGAGGACTTGTCGAGGGAGATCGATCAGGTACAGGGACAGTTGGCGCAGATGGATTTCGCGGGTGCTTATGCGGGGGATGGGGTGATAAAGTGAGACTCCCGCTCGAACGAAGATCGTCCTTTCGAATGAGGTTCAGAGGCTGCCGGCGACAGGATATTTGGAGGAACAACATGCAATTGTGCTACGTGCCTACCATTCTTCCATGGTTCGCTGGAGGGGGAATGTGCTGGTAGTCCGCACACGCATGTTGATCAGATAAAGTGAGCGCAGCCGCTGCCAGGACAGACGTCAGGAGCGTTCAGTGGCGGCTTCACCTTCTGCGATCATCGTCGACTATGTCTCTTGCGGACACGCAAGGTCAGGATCACAAGGATCCGGGCTCTGCGCATCACTTTGCTGTCACGCCGCTGCCGCGGTCTCGCCTGGGCTGCCGATGAAGTGAGCCTCGAGTATCAGAAGCGGACTGTGCGAATGCAGTATCACGATACATGCCGTTCGATGTCAATAGTAGGCCGTACCCGTCGTACGTCATGTAAGGCTCTGGCATATCGCAGGCAACACCATGTGACTACATGGGGTGGATATTTGTGCTGCAAATCAATCAGGTCTCACTCGGTACCAGAGACCAATAGATCTCCCTGTACTTCACGATGCACTGGTACAGGAAAATGGCGAAGTAATCAGTGGGCAATTATTGCGAATTGGGAGGACGTGGTCCTAGCAGAGATGCCAGTCAAAGCTACGGGTCAAGAAACATGGCGGGCGGCTTCCCTACTGGGTCTCCGGCACTGTAGCACACCAAGCGTGTTCTAGATGTACGTAATGAAGTGAGTTTCTACAGTCCAAGAGCCGCAAGTATCGATCATGTGACTGTTCTGCATTCTTGACCTGGTATCACCTCCTATACTCCAAAGATAAGCAAAGGCCCCCAAAAAAGCGTCTGGCCCGTGGTATGCCCATTGCGGCTACACGTCGCATTCGTCCATGCTGCACCTCACGTGAGAAACTCCCATACACAACTCGAGCAGTTCAATCTAACCCTCCCTAGCCTTCCTCCACCCATCCTCCTGCTCAACCTGAATGTCCGCAATATTCTTCGCCACATCCTCCAAAATCTCCGCAGCCCTCGCATGAAACTCCGCCTGTGCTTTCATCAACTCGACCAAGTTACGGAGAGGTTCCGGGGTGTCGAGCACATTCCTCATGACACTCGTCGCCTCATCCACCTTCTCCACAAAGACATCCTCCGCTTGCTCGATGGCGCGTCGCTGCGGCTCCGAGTAGGATTCCTCGTGTTTGCCACCCGCCGCCGCACGACCTTTTGCTGCATCGAGGGAGAGGCGGGCATTTTGTACTGCGGTCCGGGCTTTATCTGCAGCCTTGATGTTCTGGTTGAGAGTTGTGCTCCAGCCTGCCAAGAACTTGCCCTGGATCTGCTCATCCTGCTCCAGTCTCGCTTCTCCAACCTTCTCCTGCGCAATAGCGACTTTCTCCAGTCCCTGGGCAAGCGGATCGGGTTCGGTAGAGCCTTGAGGTGTAGCCATGGTGATGTTTTGGGAGCCAGCAAGGGAAGCACGGGCGATGGCGTGGGAGAAAGTCTTGGGTTGGGGTTTGGCGGAAGGGGGAGCGACCATGGCGGCTTGGGCATCGGAGAGATTTTGGGATTTGGAGAGGAGGTTGACCTGGGCGTATCCATTAGTACTTGCATGTACCTTCATTATTTAATCAAAGTGCTGGCTCACCTTCTCACTAATACCTTTACCCAAATCCTGGAAACTCTCCTTGATGTTGGGCGGGTAGTCGTACGCCTCGTTGGCATACTGGCTCGTCGCAGCCAAGAGTTTCTGATGGGTAGCCTTCAAGGCATCGATCCGGGTCTCCAGCTCAACGTAGTCGTGGGGGAGTTCAGTCTTCTCGCCTGCATTGCCCGTCTGCTCGCGGATCCATTGTTGACTGCGGGCGGCGAAGGGAGTCACGGAGCTGGAGACTGTCTTGCCGAAGGAGGTAAAGGAGGCGGCGAATTTGTCCATTGTGTTGGTGGTGCCTGGTGTCGAGGTCGAGGTGTTGGAGAGTTGTTGTTATTGTTATGTGTGGGTTGTATCGAGTGCTGCAGTGTTATCTCGTCCAAGTGTTTCCAACATTGCAGCTTCGAGCTTCAACTCTCGCCTGCCCCACCAATGACCATTCAGCCCTATTCACAAACCTGACTCGGCGAGTTCTTGACCCAATTGATATATATATCAACTTCCTTCTGCACCTTTGCCAATTCCAACTGATAGTGATATCGTTGCCTCGGAGCCAAATACCTCTCAAACGCTCCAAATGCCTGATGAATCGAGTAAAGCAAGACACTTACCAACACAAAATCCAGTGGCTTCTGACAGACAATCTGCTCGGCGTCGATGCAAGCTGTATCCATACTGGACTTGCAATAAAAGCAATGTTACCGAGCGACGAGAAGCTGTACGGTCCATCTCGTAGCAGACACGAGACCAACACGATACCGTACGCAAGAAGCTACTGCATGCTCGACGTAACACACTCACGCAAACGGCAAGAACAGATCAAAGTGCAAGGCGCGATAGACCAATCGTCTTCGTCTTCGTATTCTACACACCGCAGTTGTATCTAAGCATACAAACTCGTGACCTTGGTTCCATTGCCAGGCAACTTACACCTCAAAATCGCACCCGGATGCTGCCTCAAGTCCACCCCATTGTTCCAATCCGGCTGGTAAGGTAGCTGATTGATATTGAGGTAAAGATAGCCATCCGCGCCAATACTGCCACCATCCGGCCACACGATCCGCGGATCCCGGACAAAAGAATGAGTTTGGCCGTCGGCCGGGTTGAAGTAGAAGACCGCGTTGTGCGTCGGCATAAGCTGGTAGACGAATCCATTACTGTCGCCTTCGAACCCGTTGGCGTCGCCGCCGCGTTGACCGTGATTGCTGACATTGGCGTGGGCATGGATTTCCGCAAGCTCGTTCGTGTCACGTTCGCGTAGATTGGCACTCGGGATGCTGTAGAGGTACTTCTGACTCAAGGGCGAGTAGTACATCCTCATCCCATCAGTACTCAGCTGGATCCCATCCAGACCCTCCTGCTGCCACGAAGCTGGCATGCCCTTCGCACGATAATAACCTGGGTGTCCTTGGTAGACAGGCAGATCGTTGGGCCCACGAAGAACACTGGGATCCTGGGTCAGACGGCGCCAGCTTTCGCCCGTACCAAGATCGAGCATGATGAAACCCGGCCGGCCTTCGTTACTGCTATCGACCAGATACGCAATACCCTTGCCACTGGTGCCGGTAACATTGGCGCGTAGATCAAAGCGGAGGTCGTTCAGATAGCTGTCCGGATAATGAACCGTAGATGGGAAAGTGAAAGTCTGGTAGATCGTGTCGTTGGTCAAGGAAATGGCGATCAATTTCGGTCCACCAGGCTGCGCATAAGGCATCGAAGGATCACCTTGAGCATTATGCACAGTCGGCCTGCCCGTGTCCAAGACCCACAGAGTCTCGGGTCGAGTGGAAGTCTTGCTCGTCACGTAAACAGCCTGGACACTGATGAAAGCACTAGCATTGCCCGAGCCGAAGGCGATGCCATTCCACGTCGTGTTGAGCTGGTCCACAGGCAGATTGAGAGCCAGGTTGGGGTAAGGAGCTTCAGCCGTCTTGTTGACGACTACACCAAGGGTGTATCTGTCTGAGCCGCGAGTATAGGTTGTGAAGATCCGGCCATCAGAGGCTACGGCGATGCCTATGGGCCATTGATCGTAGTCTGCGGCAGTCAGTCATGCGGCCACGTAATGTCAGGTCGAGCAGGACCTACAGTAATGCACCTCCTCGACCTCCGGACCATAAGTGCCATTATCGTACCTCAGCCTCGTTGGAGCATCAGTGGCGTTGTTCTGGACCAGGCCAGCAGTGGCAATATGGTCTTGCGCAAGAGCAGCGCCGACCAGCGAGGCGGCGCCGATCAGAGATTGTAACAACATCTTGATATGCTGTATGGAGAGCGTGAGGAAAGACGAAGCCAAAGAAACAAACAAAATTCATCTATACTTAATTGACAACCTCAAAAGCAACTACGATCGTCATACTTCCATCCCTGGCATGAGCCGCGCGGACTCAAATGCTCCGCCATGGCAATACTTGCCGTAAGATGTCACCGGGGAATCATTTTTGTTTCGCACAGGGTGACAGTCTTGAGGTCACCGCGCAACCAGAAAATGGAAGATGTGGAGTCGAGATCGTCATTCAAGCTTTGCCGGCTCCGGATGTTGCTTGCCGAGACGGGGCCTCCAGTGCCGTGTTGTATGATAACTCTTGTATACTATGCAACCTCAAAAAATACCAATTTTCTGAGATGAGACTGTAAATATCGCACGACGAGCTAGTATACACTAGGTGTGGGGTTGACATACTAAAAGGCAGTCTGTAGTATGAATGAGAGTCGCAAATTGCAACGCTCAAAGAATCCTCTGACATCCCTGACGATCGAATATGTCGAGACAGCAGCGTGGATTCGAGAGCATGAAGTGCGGACAGGCTGTGTCAAGTCATGAGCTCGAATTTGGTAGGAAGACTCCACCATATTGTGTTTTACATACTGTTTCCTCAAGCTCACGGTCAAGGCCGCGATGCTTTTGTCGTCATAGCAGAATCTCGCAGTCTATGATAAGTGTTACGATGTCTGCTGCCTCTACTTCTCCATCTTCGAAACCTCTTCGATCCCATCCACCCGCGCTTTAGCTTCTTCGTCGACACCGTACTTCCTGAAACCCTCGCCACGAACCAGACCAACATGCTGAGCCTTGAGCTCCTTGAAACGCTTTTCAGTTTCCCAAACGAATGGTGTCTCGCTAGCGAAGAGCAGATCGATCTCCTCGAGTGTACGGCAAGCAGTCTCGGGGTAGAAACAGTAGACGATGGCGACGGCGAGTAAGTTGAACACAGCATGTATGTAGAATGCGTTTGGCCCCAGTGCGCCGAACATGCTGGGTGCAGCAAGGGAGACTGTACCACAGCCGATGCTCCATCCTGTGACAAATCAGCTGGGTCCTAGTTCCCATTGGAGGCCTTCATTCCCGCGATGACACTTACCGACAATACCGAAAGCGTTGCCTTTTGCTCGGATGACCAGAGGAAAGATCTCCGTCGGCTAGAATCTTCAATTAGTAGACACATTTACGCTCGAAGCTCTGCAAGACCTACGTATACCCAAGGCACACTGAGCCAGGTCGTCGCGAAGACGAAGTCATAGATGAAGATGAATGAGCCGGCTGCAGCGCCGAAGCTGGCACTGTTCCGATCGGCCGCCACTTTCGACAAGGCTCCAAGCAGGAAGAAGCAAAGACTCTGTCCGAAGCCGCCCACAATGAGAGCTGGTCGTCTACCGAAGCTGAGAGACAATCTTATCAGCCATGTCAGCAGTCATCTCACGAAGCTGCCAGCCTTACCGATCGATCGTAAAGATAGCCAACACGCAACATATCATCGTTACCAGGTTCTGGAAACCAGTGAGAAGCTGCGACTTGTGATCGCCAAACCCTGCGACTTTGAACAGCGTTGGCGCGTAGACGACGACACTAGTCACACCAGTCCAGGCCTGCATAACCTGCAACCAAGTCGCCAACAGTGTCCTTCGACCGAGATGTAGATCGCCGCTTTTGTGACCGGTCACCATGTTCCAGAAGGAGAAAGCCTCGTACTTGGACTCGAGCTCGACGGCAGCAATGATCTCTTCGTACTCGGCTACCACCATTTCATCGTCCAAATCACCTCGAGCTCGGAAGTTGGCCAGAGTTTGGCGGCCTCTCGAGCGCTTGCCGTTGCCGATATCGTAGCGTGGACTTTCGGGCATGACAAGCATCATGATCATGAGTGCTACCAGGAAGATCATCTGGAAGGCCAGTGGAAACCTAGCAGACACTTATCAGCTACTGAACAATCGATGCGACACGTCATATGAGTTATCATACCTCCACCTGACCTGAGTATTCCCACCATTGACGAAAGCCAACAAATACTCAAGCCAGTACGAAGCACTAATCCCAGCAAAATTGACCGTCATTTCAAACGCCATCACAGCACCCCTAGCATCATGCCCAACCAGCTCCGAGCCCCAGACAGGGATGACAGCAGCGATACCTCCTGTACCGATCCCTGCGAGGATACGGGCACAGAGCATCATATTGACATTCTGCGCAGCGGCTTGCAACGACTGTCCCAGCAGTCCCCAGAAGCCAGCAATGATGACGGCGTAGTTGCGGCCGATACGATCGGAGAGTGCACCTCCAGCTAGAGCGCCGACGAGTGTGCCCAAGTAGTAGATCGCCACGATGCCGCCCTCCTTCTGAGTCTTGGTGACAGTACCAGTAGCACCATCGCCAAGGTTCATGAGGTCCTAAAGCACACAGTCAGTTCGCTTTGACCGCAAGACGGGTTGCGTCGGTGCTTGAACACACTATGTAGCTCGGTGATATGTTGACGCCACTCATGACACCCTGGTCATAGCCCTCGAAGAAGATACCCAGGCCACCCACGAGGCAGACACTGAAATTGAGATCAGAAATGTTTAGTCCATAGCTGTTCTAAGACCTACGCTGCAACTGCAGTCCTGCCATAGCCGTAGAAAGGCATGTTGTCAGTATGGTGGTAGTAAAAAAAGTGTGATCAGGAAGAGAGCGTGTAACTGGAGTAAACGAGACATGCTCATCTGTACTACCATTTGATGCGCATGCATCTAGCGACTGTAGATCTTCGTCATCAGCGACCTCGCACGGCAAAAGTGCCGTCTTGTTCTTCGCACTGGCAGAATGCAAACTCGAATGAGGTACAAGCATTACCATGTCATCATCCTCACACGAGAAGTCACATCTCCAGCCCTCAATAATGCGGGGAGGCTTTTCGCTTCTCACCTGCCATTCTGGGGAAGCCGGTCAGGTCAGGGATTCTTCGGAAATGCGTTCCTTTGAATTCCGAGTTTCAGGTTGGCGATAGATGCGTCCTGCTGGCTTCTATGTGAAAAGAAAGTCGCTAGATAACCTGGAATGATCTCAGCCAGCTCGCAAGCGAAGTTTTGCATTTCGTCCGTGATTATCTTTGACGAACTCGAAAGCGTCAGGCCAGCCGAATCCTACAATGTCACCTTCTGTGCCAGGGGCTAAACGTCTCCCGCAGGATTGCAACATGGCTCGAGTATCTTGGAGAGCTGCAGCAGTATTTTCGTACTGACCTTGCCATGCCCCAAGCAAGATCGGGCCGAGTATGGAGTCGTCGAGTATTGGCCACTGATGATACTGAAGCAGCGAGACCAGGTTCTGCCTCTCCAGTAGCAGCCTGTACTCATATTCGGTATTTTGTTGGCCTTGTAAAGCATGAATGTCGTAGTCTAGAGGAGATCTGCCATGCGAAAACCAGGCATAGACCATTGTCGCCCAGTCGAAGAGATCGACTTTAACGTGCCCAGCGTATATACCTCCCGCTGTGTTGTTCAATGAAATCGGATGATGCCGCCACGGTGAGTCTATCGTATTGCAGCCCTGGATGCCAGCCTCGATTCCAAGCTGTACAGATCCAGCATCGACAAGGTTGGCTATGGCGATAGAGAGATCGTTGCGCAACCATAGCGAAGAACTGTCGACAGCATTCAGTATGATACCTCGGTCGTGCATGAAGTTCAAGGCTGCAAGAGACTGCAAAGCCCAGCGCTGATACAAGGCGAGGATTCGATCGGCTTCCTCCGCTTTGGGCAGAACATACGGCATGGGCCCTGGTTCAAAACGTTCCACCCTGTAGCAAGTATTGATCCTGCCCAGGTACTGCACGAAACATTGCGGCAGCGGTCCTGTCAGTGCCAATTGCTCATAGATCGGTGCCGCATAGTTGAGACGATCCTGCGGAGGATCGCCATCATCAGGCCTCCAGAACTCGTACTGGACTTCCCGCTGAGGTCTGCTTTCCGAGCACAGAGTACTTGGGAACAGCACCACACTCTTTCTGTTACTAGCTGCTCACTATATGCTTGACGTGGAGCACCATGTACAGGTGGCACGCCGAAAAGCATGCGGATGAGGTTGGCCATTATTGACAGTAGAGGCATAACTTCCGGTGCTCCAGTCAACGGCCTATACAGTCTGCCAGCACATCGTCATCCTATTGAGCTCTATCGATGACATGCCTAGCCATTGCCGTGGTATTATTGTGTGCGTGAAGTCGGAATAATAATACTGGGAAGGGATTGAGGACGGAGGCAGAAGCGACGGTGCCCGAGACGGGGTCATGCAAGCACTTTCGGCAAGAAACACGCTACCAAGATCGCGGGTCAAAGTCGCGTCGCGCTCGAAATCGTCCCCTCCCTCCTTCGAACCAGCATGACTGAACACTGATCGTCAAGGTCCATACAAGAGAAGCAGCGGCGAAAAGCAGCAATCTCCGACCCCAACCCCAGGACGTGACAGCACCACAGCACGATGGCGGGTATACAACTCCGCGATGAGGCGGTACGAGATCGTGTCCGCGCCGCCCAGGAGTTCCTCGATCCCAGTATGCGGAGCGACCACACCATGAAGACTACACGATGTAAACTGACACAATGTCCCAGCCGACCCTCGTGCCCGCTCATACCGTGCTGATATCCTGTTGATGCTCAATCGCGGCCTTCGACGCCTCACAGTCAGCATCGACGAGATCCGATCACACAACCGAGATATCGCAGACGGCCTCCTCAACAACCCCTTCGACTACTCACAAGCTTTCGACCGAGCCCTCAAAGATGTCGTCAAGACGCTGGGTAACCGACCAGCGCACGAGACGGCAGAGGAGACCATGTACTATTGCGCATACATCGGTAGCTTCGGCGAGTTCGCCTGCAATCCGCGGACTCTCTCTTCACATTTCCTGAACCACATGGTGTCTCTGGAAGGCATCGTCACAAAGTGCTCCCTAGTCCGACCGAAAGTCGTGAAGAGCGTACACTACAATGAGAACAAGAACACATTCCACTTCCGCGAATACCGAGACCAGACCATGACAATGAATGGTGCAGCTTCGTCAAGCGTCTACCCTACTCAGGACGACGAGGGCAATCCTCTAGTCACTGAGTACGGCCACTGCTCATACCGTGATCACCAAACCATCTCCATCCAAGAAATGCCAGAACGAGCACCTGCTGGACAGTTGCCGCGAAGTGTGGATGTGATTTTGGACGATGATATGGTGGACCGCGTGAAGCCAGGCGATCGCATACAGATGGTGGGCATATATCGATCCCTGGGTAATCGGAACGCTGGTCAAGGCAGCAGCACATTCAAGACGCTGATTCTGGCAAATAACGTGATTCTACTGTCCTCGAAATCTGGCGGCGGGATTGCTACAGCCACAATCACAGACACAGACATCCGGAATATCAACAAAATCTCCAAGCAGAAGCGAGTCTTTGATCTGCTTTCACAATCACTCGCACCCAGCATTTATGGCCACGACTACATCAAGAAGGCGATCCTCCTCATGCTTCTGGGTGGTATGGAGAAGAATCTGGACAATGGCACACATCTTCGTGGGGACATCAACATCTTGATGGTCGGCGATCCATCCACCGCCAAATCCCAACTCCTTCGTTTCGTCTTGAACACCGCACCCCTCGCTATCGCCACAACAGGTCGAGGCTCTTCTGGCGTTGGTCTGACGGCGGCCGTGACCACGGACAAGGAGACTGGCGAGCGAAGACTGGAAGCCGGTGCCATGGTGCTAGGTGACAGAGGTGTGGTATGCATTGATGAGTTCGACAAGATGTCCGATGTCGATCGTGTTGCCATCCACGAAGTCATGGAGCAGCAGACGGTCACGATTGCAAAGGCTGGCATACATACCTCGTTGAATGCTCGGTGCTCGGTCATTGCTGCCGCCAATCCAATCTACGGCCAGTACGACATACACAAGGACCCACATCGCAACATCGCTCTACCTGACTCTCTTCTATCACGTTTCGATTTGCTCTTCATCGTCACAGACGACATCGAAGACGTCAGAGATCGACAAGTGTCCGAGCACGTTCTACGCATGCACAGATATCGTCAGCCTGGGACAGAAGAAGGAGCACCAGTCCGCGAGCAGCCCAACCAGACTCTCGGTGTTGGTCTCGAAGACGAAGCAGACGCCAACAAGCCCAGCGAGGTTTATGAGAAATTCAACGTCATGCTCCACGCTGGTGTGACCATTACAGTCGGACGTGGCGCACAGCAGAGGGTAGAGGTCCTCAGCATCCCGTTCATCAAGAAGTACATCCAATATGCCAAGTCTCGCATAAAGCCCATCTTGACGAAGGGCGCTGCCGACCATATTGTCAGTGCGTACAGCGCATTGCGAAACGATGACATGGAAGGGAACCAGCGGAAGACCAGCCCGATGACTCCGCGTACTTTGGAGACATTGATTCGTCTTGCATCAGCTCATGCCAAGGCTAGACTTTCCAACAGAGTGGAGGAAAAGGATGCAGAGGTCGCACAGGGCATCCTGCGATTCGCGCTGTTCAAGGAAGTTGTTGAAGACGAGCGAAGACGGAAGAAGAAGGCCAGGCACTCACCCAATGCTGATGCCATGTCCACTGATGGTGAGTCCTCGGATGATGATGATGCGGGCGACGATGGCGCTTTCAGATCTGGTGCGGCTCGACGATCGACTCCAAGAACTCCCGGCGGCAGGAGACAACGAGCTACCGCAAATGGGACGAATGGCGATGCAGCGCTAGGTGCAGGTGATGAGGACGAAGAAGAGGATCTCTACAACTCAACACCTGCGCGCCAACGAACAAGTCAGACCACAGGCGCCAATGGAACCCAAGATGAAAGCCAATTCAGCATGGCATCTTCCCAGCCTGCCTCGCAGCTTTTGCAGGACGAGTCACAAGAACAAGAGGAAGGTGAAGCTGAAGACGAGACTGCCGGCCCAATCAATGTGTCACGCTTGCAGGCTTTCCAAACAGCTCTCGGTCAACTCATCGACGGCCCACTGTTCGCCAACGACGCGGCGGACGTCGAGCCCTTGGTCGCAGCAGTAAATGCACGACTAAGAAGCAGCGAGGCGAGGTTCGAGGACGATGAGGCGATGAAGGCATTAGAGGAATTGAATGATCGGAATAAGATTATGCTTAGTGGTGGGGTAGTTTATAAGATCTAGGTCTATGAGGTTGTGCTCGGGATATGGACTGCGTGGATTGCGAGGTGTATGGGGTATGCTGGGGCATTATGCGAGCGATGCTATATGGATATGTATGTAGTGCATGATACCACGTTTGGACATTTACTTCACTTCACCACTCGAGCTACCTTGTGCTTCTCAAGACGGTTAGCGTCGACCGGCCTTTGCACGAAATAATGCCGATGCAAATCTTGGCAATGAAGTCGCGACCAAAATTTCTGGCTTTGCTGTAGAAGAGGTGGAGCAAGCAAGGAACAAGACACTTTTGTTCTAGCACCCATCACCATGGCCCCAATCAATAGTGCAGTGGTCGCCAGCACATCATCTTCACGACTAGACTCAGCACAAACTCTACGCGCCTCAACCGCACTCCTCCGCAAAATCCAATCATCCGACAGCACCACCACCACCAGATCCAAGGCCGAGAAGAGCAACCTCCTCGCCGACGCCGACGAACAAGACGCAAGCGACGAAGTCCCCGTCTGGCTCATCCTCACCACCAAGAAACACATCATCGACAAGAAGCGACTAAAGCCCGCCAAGATCACCCTCCCCCATCCTTACCTCGACCTCCAAGACGAGACACTGCGGATATGTCTGATCACCGCCGACCCGCAGCGGAAATACAAAGACCTTCTCGATGACCCCGGTTTTCCAGCCGAGCTGCGGAAGAGGATAAGCAGGATTGTCGGGGTGGAGAAGCTGAAGGCCAAGTACAAGGCTTTTGAGTCCAAGAGGCAACTACTGGGTGAATACGACATCTTCCTCGCTGATGACCGAGTGATTACTTCCTTGCCGACGGTGTTGGGGAAGACATTCTACAAGGGCGGCAGTAAACGACCTATCCCCGTGTCGCTTGAGGGCAAGAGGCAGAGTGTTGATGAACAGGGAAATAAAAGGCAGAAGTTGAGCGAAGGCGGGAAGAAAGTTGTACGCCGCGATATTAAACCCCAAGATATCGCGCATGAGATCGAGAGAGCAGTGAGCAGCGCTTTGGTACACCTCGCCCCGAGTACGACCACAGCCGTGAAAGTTGGACGCGCAACTATGGAACCCTCGCACGTCCAAGCGAACATTGAGACCGTGACGAGTGCGCTGGTGGAGAAGCACGTCCCGCAGCAATGGAAGAATGTCAAATCCATACATATCAAAGGACCGAACACAGCTGCTCTACCAATCTACATGGCAGAGGAATTATGGGCAGACGAGAAGGATGTGCTAGCCGAGAAGCCGGCGGAGAAGGAAAAGAGCAAGAAGCGGAAAAATGGCGTCCTGGTCGGAGGTGAGCCGGCGGTGATTGAGGTTCCTGGGCCGGACGGCAAGATGAGGCGGTTGGAGGCGCCGGGTACGAAATCAGAGTCTAAGACGGAGAATGTTGAGGTCGCGAAGAAGCCTGCGAAGAAGGCGAAGAAGAATGCCAACGCAGTAGAGGAAGTCGACGAGACTGCAGTGGAGAAGGCGTTGGAGAAGGCTGAAAAGGCGGCGAGGAAGGAGGCGATTAAGAAGCAGAAGGAGGAAGCTAAGAGTGTGGTTGTCGAAGCTGCTCCTGCTGTTGAAGCGACGGAGAAGACGAAGGGGAATGGAGAGGGAAAGAAGGGGGTGAAGAAGAGTGCGAGGGTGAATGCTTCTGATCTGGTTTAAAGGGTCAGGTCTCGTCGTCCCGCTTGGACGATTATTACTGTTTCACAAGCGTAGGGCGCTATTGGTGTTCGAGCGCGGATCATGGCCTAGAAGTGTGTAAGTATATCGACTCACGATCTCCTGCCTCACTTGAGTCTTAGCACAGCTGTCCTATCCTCGAAAGTTGTGTTAACGAGTGTTAGAAAGGAAAGGTGACCGTGGGGAATTTAATCACTCCATTGAGTAGCGACCTCAGTCCTTAGTATTGCGATCGGAGTCTGCCAAAACCGTCTCAATAATCTCCTTGTTCAAGCCTGGCCAGTGCTTGTTGGCCCAGACAAACCATCGTACAAGCGCTACGACCAGCACGAAGCCGAAGATCGGGAGGGCGTAGTTCATGTTCGTGCCTGTAACAGGTAATTGCGTGGGGCTAAAGTACCGAGATCAGCTTCGTGTCCACAAGGCGCGGCAGGATCGTACTTACAAAACGAGGAAGATCATCATGTACGCTGTGTAAAGGATGGCGAAAGCATTCAGCGGCACTCCGAGCTTCCCCAATCGCCATCCACCATATTGCACTGTCCCTTTCAGCCGCGAGTACAGCATACAGCTGATGGCTGTTAGATACGTAGCGAATAGTGCGAAAGTCGCCAAAGCTGTAAAGGCCAGGAAAGCCGCCGAGTTGGGGATGTTCAGGATCGCTAGTAAGCCGACGATGATACAAGGCAGTAACACCGCTCTAATCGGGACTCTCTGCTTCGGGTTCACGTACGAAAACCACTCCGGCAACGCACCATCTCGAGACCAAGCCCAGGTCAATCTGGATGTGGAAGAAACACTACTGATTGTCACGGCCGTGGAAATAATCAGGAGTCCGCAGACCATGGCTGTGGCAGCCTTCGTGGAGCCCGTAGCTTGCGTGCAGATTTCCACGATTGGGAAGGACGAGTTGAGAGCGGCGTCGAGGTCGCCCATGGTGAAGAGGGTGACGATGATGATGGAGTAGGCTAGGATGGCGTTCAGGGCGATGGACCAGAACATGGCTCGGGGGACTGCTTGGCGGGCTGTGCGGACTTCTTCCTAAAAGATCGTGATTGTGAGTGATGCTTCTGTCGCATGGTTGACGAGGGGAGAGCGCTTACTGACATGTGGACTGCTCCATCGAAGCCTGAGATAGCAGTTAGAGACGATGGTATACCAGCAAGTTCGATGAGACTCACCGACGAAGCCCCAGCTAGGGGTGAGAAGTCCCAGATTCCACGAAACGTAGCTGTTCCTCAACTTTCTGACTTCGGTTGCAGCCACCGGCAATAATTAGGTCTATCCTCCATATGTCGGACCAGTCTGGTCGTCGGGACATTCTTCTGTGGCAGTGAGTGTCGAGTTTACTCACGGACCGCGGAACAGATACAGTGTGCTGGAGGGACAAGGGCATGATGATTGTGCATGATTATATTCTTGGATATCAACATCGTGCAATCCCTAGCCAAGATATCCCATCGCTGCGTGCTGTGAGGTGTCATGGAACTCAGCTGGGTTGGAAATGATAGCCCCGTCTATGCCACTGGCGCCTGTAGCGCCAGCTAATGCTGTCTACTAGGTGTGTGGTCGTAAAACCAAACATATATGGCTGGACCAAGATGAGTCTGGAAAGGATAGTCCGCCATCGGACTTCAGCGCAGTGCCTGTAGAAGACCACCACTATCCGCTGGGTACTTGCTTCGCAAACCTGCAGCACCTACAATCGTATTCGTCTGATGGTGCTTCAATCCATAAAGCCTGGCAAAGGTGCTCCCACATCCCCAATCCTCGCCATCTTCAGTGCGACCACCACAGACGAACCGTTTTGACCCGTGCTGCAATTGCTCGTGCCTGGCTAAAGAGTCATGGCCCTTGAACGTCTTGCCACAACCATCAATCGAGCAGGTATAGGGTCGTGCGTTGCTGTGAGTCGACATGTGTTTGGAAAGCAGTCCTCGTCGATTGAAAGTTCTTCCGCAGATCTCACAAGCATGATGGCGTCGTCGAAGAACTTGTGGGACTGCAGAACGGACCTGAGCTAATGCAACGTCATCCGCTGCGCTTGCTGGCCCCGGAAAAGTATGGTCGCATATTCCATCCACTTGCATCTGGTCAGCTTCACCAGCTCGCTCCGTGCTATCAGGCAACACAAGTCGTTGGAGCCTCAGGTTATCGCCACCGCCGTGCAGGCTTGTTGCATCTCCTGGCGGTCCTAGGTCATTCACATCGCTAGGCACCACATTCAGAATCAGAGCAGCGGCAGTGCCAGTAGAGTCGTCTTGTGTGTAACAATCTGCCGCTTTAACATGGCCTTCGTCCTGCTCGACATCTTCCAGCAGCTGAGAAAGCTCGTGGCCAACTTGGTTGACACGAGTAAAGCGCGTGTCTTCGGCTGGTTGAGGGGCAGGTTCCACTTCAGAGCGTGCGACACAGATGTGATCTCGCAGATCCCGAGAGCCTTCAGAAGTCAACGTAGCCTGCACATTGGTAAGGCAATTATCCTGGCATTTCGATCTACAGAGATCTTTGAGACCATGTTAGTGCAGGTGCCCGGATGGTGAGGACCTCACGTTACAGTCGCTGTCTGTCGACGGATCAGCTTCTGGCCATTTTCGAGGCTTCACGAGATGCTCTAAGTGATGCATCTCCCACGCTTGACCCCCGTGAACTAGCTTCTGACACGCAACACCATTCGACTGATCAAATACGTCACAAATCCGAGGTTTATGGTCTAGTTCAACGTGTGACAAGTATTCTGACACGCTAGATAGCCTCAAAGTACAGGGGTCGCCGTGATCCTCGCTGATGTAGTCGCAGGAGAATGTGTTGTTGCTGTGGTGTGAGCGAACGAGTGAAGTCGGCCAAGCGCTCTCTCTCAAGGTCTTGTTTGGGTTTACGTGTATGCTTTCGTCGTCGCTCTCTACACGCAGTCTGGCTAGCTCGTCGTAAAATGGCGAGCTGGTAAGAAATGGGGACGGCGGAGCACACGATGAGCCTCGCGATTGAGATCGCTCGAAGTGTGCACGTCGCATGCAGTCATCAATCATCGATCTGGTACTCGATTGTGAATTGCCACGGTCGGGAGGCGTTGGCGAACGCGATCTTGCTCGTCCTCGTTCCAATTGCATGCTCCCAGTATCAATGTCATCCTGCCGATATTGATGGGCTCTGCGTACGTGTGCCACGACCGATCTCCATGGATCTGATCTCTGCATCCTAAGTTGTAACCATGAGCGTAGCCTTGGTGGAACCGAAACGGCTGCGGGCGATATCGATGTGATGAATGATCTCTCGGCAATGTATCAACAGGCTGATCGTGCTCGGACGAAGTTATGTCGGGTCATTCCAAGTCGTTTTTCCGCAGGTCAGCGTTGCTTTGTGGTGCGCTATACAAGTTGCACATACATGGAGGCGCAGCTTGCTGGGTATGTTCATTCGCAGGTTCAATCTGGTTGATAAGGGTGTAGTAACAAGTTGCAGCCATCATCGGAGAGAGCAAGCACACGCAGTATATAGGATGCCCAAGACTATACAGTATTCCAACTACTGGTGGCGATCCTGGAGGTGCTCAAATGTGACGGATCGGCCTGCTTGGCGGCAACGATCCGTCGTGAATAAAGCTACAGGACAGCCGCATGCACCGCTCCCATTGCCTACCGACCGGAGCGTTTGAATCTCGAGGAGGGCAATACATCATCTTGACGAATGGCGGTCGGTCGTTGTAAGGACGCATGAGACGAGATTACGAGAGTCGAACATCTTTGTGAGGCTTGGCCAAGGGGTGGCTTCCTGACAAAGCGTATGATTATATAAGGATGTCTCCGTACTCCGCACCACACGCATCACCCTCTTGATTAGACTGGTTCTGCAATTTCCATGCTGTGGTATCATGATGGTCATGCCAAGCAGAGGCTTGCGATATGGTCATCAAGTATGCACTGCCCTCTGCATGTCTATGCAACATGTCGAACTCTGGCATTCAATCCCGTCGCGCAAGCTGCGCCACACCAATGCGGCCTTCTCCTGCAGCACAGCTTTCCAAGCCTCCAACGAACATGCATGAGAGCATCCAGGTTCACGCCGCCAACGTCTATTTGACCAGTCCCGCTTGACACCGTCGTAATACCACACCGGACGAGGCAGCATTCATCACGCACCAGCGAATCAGCTTTGGCCGTGAGCACGAGGCCGGTGACTCCGCGCTAGGTATCTGGAGCTGGATGGAGCATGCCGTCAACTGCTGAGCTCGCAGCCTCGCGTCGACTCACCTGCATGACCGCCTGCATGCAATGGGGCACCGAGTCCGATGTCAGGTACACTATTGATGGCTTAAGTATCGCCTTGTCTTTTTGCTGGTTCCTTCTCCATCAACATTTCATCCCATCTACCCTGCCTCAATCAATAATCTAGATCAAAGCAAGATCGATCATTCATATCTATTCCTAGCTCACTTCCACCTCACGAGACCTGCATCAACTGCCTGAGCAATCCATCCAGCATAAATGAGCAAACGGAGCACAAACTCCGACACCTCGTCTCCCTCGCACACTCCGAGCATGTCTACACCAGCATCGACGCCTTCAGAAGCTGGTAGCTCCGCAGTTCAGTCACTGCGAGATATGGAGATCGATAGTAAAGCAGCCGAAAAGTCGATCGAGCGGACTGAGGAGCCTTCCACAGCTAAAGAAGCCGAGAAGGCTGCGGCTGAACCTCTAGCGAAGCCAGGCGAGCAGGACGAGCCACTCGAATCGAAGACTACCAAAACGACCTGCCACAACACCGACCACAAGAAGAAGAAAGTTCACCGGAAGGTGCCGTCCAAGAAGATCAAGACCGAATCCTCGGACTCTGGCAGCTCTACCGACAGCACTGAGGCCACATCTGAGAGTGAAACTGAGAGCTCGGAAGACGGAAAGCCTGTCAAGCGAAAGACCAAGGGCAAGTCTACCAAGACATCTGCACGCGAGAAGAAGACTGCCAAGGACAAGAAGCGGCGAAAGAGCACCTCCGAGTCAGAATCGCCAGCCAGTGATACAGAGTCCACCGAGGAGGAGCCACTCAAGTCCAAGAAATTGAAGAAAGCAAAGAAGATCAAGAAACAGGCGAAGACCAAGAGCTCAGAATCGACCGAGGACGAGGCGCCAAAGTCGAAAAAGTCGAAGAAGCCTAAGAAGACCACTAAGCTCGCCAGCTCAGAGGAGGACGATTCAGAATCAGGCGACGATGTTGATGTCGCAGATACCTTACAAGCGCAATTCGATGCCATCAAGCTAGCCTTTGCGGCCCACAAGGCTGCACCAAGCAAGTCGCGTAGCTCCAAAGACAAGGAGGTCAAGGCGAAGAAGAGCAAGTCAAAGTCGAGTAAAACGAGCAACAAAGACTACAAGCGCGTGGATCAGCTGTGGGACAGCACAATACACAACTACACCTTGAAGCCTAGTGCGGAGCAGGAGGACGATGAGTATGCCGAGCACGCTTTCCTCATTCGACGCTGCTTTAACTGGGAGAACAAGTATACCGATACGGTCGTTGACATCAAGTCGAAGCAACTTCGCGCAGTCCTGCAGGAGGTCATGAAGGACTGCAAATCTGTATCATTAGAAGCTGAGGAGCCGACCTTCGATCCGAACCTACTTTTCTTGTTCTTAGAGGAGTTGAGAGGATACTACAAGAAGACTCTCAAAGCCAAGATCAAGAAGGAGAAGAAGGTGAAGAAGGTGAAGAAGTTGGGGAAGCAGCGCTCCCTGCTCAAAAGTCTCATCGAGTATGTCGATGAGGACTACAAAGACACCAAGAAAACGCTCTACCCTCTTCTGGAAGCCGGTAACATCACCTTTGACCTCATGTGGGCTCTCTTCAAGCCCAACGAGATCGCCGTGACCTCTTGCTACGGCAATTGGGACGAACCACGCTGCTTTCGCGTCGATTACGCAACAAAGTGCTGTAGCATGCAGCGCGGAGACTGGTACACCATCGAAGGCAAGTACATGGAGTATGACGGCAAGAGCTTCGGCCTAGGCGACTTCGAGATCGATGTGGACGGCTTCAAAGGCCCTCGCAAGATATCCAGCCTCGCCACTTACCCTTTGAGATACCACAAGGACCCTGCTCGCATCAGGAAGAAGATTCTGGAGCGTGGAGAGAGATTTGTAGCGATGGATGGCATGCAGTATAAGTTCCACAAGGGCATGGCCTTCATGAAGAAGAAGAAGCAGGTGGCGAAGATCAACGTCAACGGGAGGGTGATGGTAGATCCTGCTACGTTCCGCCGCATCAACCCGAATTATCCCATCTCGTTCATCAAGCCAAAGGACATCGACGATCTCTTCGATATCAGTGAGGATGAAAATGACGACTGTTCTTGCTGTGAAGAGGAGGGTGAAGCACCAGCTGGAAAGCAAACGAACTCCCAGGACGCCAACGATAACGCACCAAAGTATAAGTACAAGTGGTCTAAGAACGAGGAAGGTCGACCTATGTTCCTTGCTGTGGAAGTGAATGAAGACGGCGATCCCATCAGAAAGCAACGTGTGGACGTAGTGGAGACATCCGACCAGAAGAATCGCAAGTTCACGGAAGAGGAACTCCTCCTTACCTCGCCAGTCGTCCTAGGATTCTCCTTCTCCGACAAGCTGTGGTTAGAATTCAGCATCAGCGGCGTGAAGGAGATTGAGTACAACGACCAAGCCTTCGAGTCCCTAGTGCTGCCTGATAATCAGAAAGAGATCGTGCGAGCGTTGGTGGAGAGTCACAAATTCCATGCCGCCAAGACTATCGACGATGTTGTGCAGGGCAAGGGTAAAGGTCTCGTCTCCGTCCTTCATGGTCCACCTGGTACCGGCAAAACACTTACGGCAGAAGGCATTAGCGAGCTACTCAAATGCCCACTCTACATGGTCTCCGCCGGCGAACTCGGCACAGACCCGAGCAAACTCGAATACGAGCTGCAAAAGATCCTCGACATCGCGCACTCCTGGGGCGCCGTGCTCCTCCTAGACGAAGCCGATGTCTTCCTCGAAAAGCGCGAAGTCCACGATATCCACCGCAACGCCCTGGTCTCCATCTTCCTCCGCCTGCTAGAGTACTTCCAGGGAATCCTCTTCCTCACGACCAACCGCGTCGACACCTTCGACGAAGCCTTCCAATCCCGTATTCACCTCCCACTCCGCTACGGCGACCTAACAACAAAAGCGAAGAAGTCCGTCTGGAAAATGTTCTTCGAGGTCGTGCGCAAGACTGATCCTTCTTCTATCGTCGATTTCTCCGATTATGAATTGGATACTCTCAGTAGACATATGTTGAATGGACGACAGATCAAGAATGCTGTTCGGACCGCGCAGGCGTTGGCGTTGCGGGAGGCAGCGGTGATGGAAATGAGGCATGTGAAGAAGGTGTTGGATGTGAGTGAGACTTTTGAGCGGGATTTGAAGGGTGGGACGGGGTATGAGGATGCTATGAGGAGTTATACTTGAAGGAAGGATTGTATGTTAGATGGAAGGCAGAATGTAGCGTGTAGCAGTGTATGTGTTGTCGACAAGCTTTTGGCTCTGGGACACATACCTTGTACTGTATCTCAACCATGGATGAACAACTCAACTCTGACATTACTATGTGTGCTCGGTAGGAAGATACGAAGCGTACTCGAACAAATGACTGCTGGCGAGGAGTAAACACGATGAATATGTGCGAGCTGGCGCTTCGTAACGAACGTTCTATCGGAAACATGGTCGGGGATTGTTACCTGTTGATATCATACAAAGTTACAGTCGTTCAAAGAGATGCCTCACTCGTGACGCCAAGCTGTACCATAGACTCGATCGCCTCCCCACTAGCCACCAACGCCAGACCAAAATCAATCATTACATCTTTCGTTATTACAACCACATCATCGTGTGCTTCGGAGGGCCCACGCAAGAACATAGCTGTCTCGCTTATGCATCTCTGCTCTGCCTCATCTGCAATGTCTCCTCGCTCATTCTCGGCGAGATATCCGGGACACTGCTGATCTGTGTGACCCGCGTCCGACCACTGCTCGTGATCGATGGCGGTGCTGTGCGTCCTTCGCCGCTATTGTTTGATGCTGTTGGTGTGTATCCTGGGAAGCCATCAACAAGACTGTCGCTCATGTTACTCTCTGCTAAGGTAGGAGGTCGCGATGAGTAGTCCGGCAAGCTCTCGGCTGTGTATGATGGTAAGGTGTGTGTGCTTGCCCGGCTGCGGGAGTCAGGTGTATATGGTAGTGGTACAAGGGGTGGCGGCGGATCATTTCGTGGTGTCATGTCGTATCTTTCACGGTCGACTCGAACGAGGCTCGCAACAATTTCATGAGCGTGTCTCAGCTCCCGAATCTCCGCCTCCATGATCTGGCCCTTCTCTGCCTGGTCGAGATCCTCAATGTGTTCAAGGAAAGCGTCTTGGAGAATAAGCGCTCGCTTCTCATCGTAGTCCTCCATCCTTGGCGGCTCAGCTGGTCGAAAGCAGCCCACGAGTGCGTCCCACCGTTTGCGCATGTCAGCGCGTCGAGCTGCCTTTCGATATGCGCGAGCATTCCGCCGCTCTTCACGATCGGCAGCGCGCTCAACGCGAGTGCGCATGGACATGCAGCGGCGGCGAACGAACCGACATAGTGCCACAAGACCAAGTAGGGTAGCAATTATAGCCATTGCTCGGGCGAGTGGATTTGAGGCGTCGGTAAGATCTTCAAAGTGATATTGAGCACTGGTCCCATTCTTGGTGACCATGAAAGGCAGGCTGGCACTCTCTGCCGAGCCAGAGCTCTGAGCAATGCTCTTGCTCTTCGTGCAATTCCGGGCCTTTTGTGGTATGAAAGACTGAGCATCCTGCAGTCCTGCTTGTATTTGCGAGTCTTGTACCACCACGTAACCCTTCGTACGGTCGGCCATGTTGTCCACCTTATCGCAAATCTTCTGGGCTAGGACACGAGCTGAACAGAGCAGACCATCACACTCCTCCAGCAGTTGGCGAAGGGAAGTCCGATCACGATGTTCCCGCAGATGCTTGGCGATGGTTTGCTTCTTTGTCGCAATCACAGCCTTCAGATCCTCTGCTTCGGCTTCCAGCACATGGAGCGATTCCAGCTCGTCAACGAGATCGAAGCTGACATGTTTCTCGTTCTTCGGTGCCATTGTATCGAGATCAATCGTGCCGGAGACTGTAGTGAGAGTGCCGTTCACGAGGTCAAAACTGATTCCTGGCCCTCTTAGATTTGGACGAATGATCAGGCTCAACAGTGACAGTGATCGAGCACTAGCATCATCCAACCTCGCGGCGAAGGCTACACTATCATGATCCGAGGGACTTGAAGGACCAGCTTGGAATTGAAGAAGACGAACAGAGCTCTCATCAGGTGGGTCGAGGGAGACAAAGAATGCAAGACTGCGATGATCGCCAGTAGTGTCCACCACGTCAAGAGTGCCAGACTCTGTTTGGTGAGCGAGTGAAGTAATATTGAGCTCGAGAAGTCGCCCGTTGATCGATAGATGACTTTGATCAGCTTCTGAGTCGTCGTCGATGCCAAGCTCGAACACCTTAGGCACACAGCATTGTCAGTTCAGTCCGACAGGCATTAGACGGAAGGCAAACGCAGACGTGAAGTCAATGGCAAGCAGTGAAGTCCAATGTTGCAGAAGCGTGAGAGACACGGGCTTGGCGCGTACGTATACTTACCAGGGCTTCGTCAGCTATCTCACTCCAGCTTGTACTACTCGGGACAGGTACAGTGAATCTAGCGTAGGCAGACTCGATATCTATCTTGTGATTAGGTTGCAGCTTGACCATGATATTCCCTTGGCGATATGCTTACTGTAGTCCAGTACTGCAGGTACTCTCTCACTGCTGGGTATGGCAGCGGTGGAAGCAAGTGAGGCGAACGTTGCTAGCAAACCGAGTGTCGATGAGATGAACGAGCGCATATTGGCACCCACACACTCTCTTCACATTTCTCGAGAACCGAGACCTTCTTCGCGCGTGGCTCAATGCCTCTCGCACTTTTCGAGCACAGAATGACAACGCGAAGAGTACAGATCTCAAATGGCGAGCTGTGCTAGGCAGAAGCATAGAGAAGCGCAGGGCAGTGTGGCGAAGCAGCGGCTCGGTGTGTTTGTGAATCCGCCCGCCGATAGCCACGCGAGTCATGCGTGCATCTTTGACATGTGGATTGGAAAGCTACGATTGAGGTATTCCTTGACATCAACAGCATCATGCGATAGCATCGATCTTCCTACAAGCACATTCGCGAACACTTAATACACTTCAGCACAATGGTTCGTTTTCGGTCCACAGGTATCTAGACCATTTGTGTAGCAATGCTAACAGGCCCCCAACAGCTACCATTAGGTCTCCTCACAGCGGCGCAGGGCCATCCTATGCTCGTAGAGCTGAAAAACGGCGAGACCTTGAATGGACACCTGGTCAACTGCGACACATACATGAACTTGACCCTCAAGGAAGTGGTACAGACAAGCCCAGAAGGCGACAAGTTCTTCAGACTACCAGAAGCCTATGTTCGCGGTAACAATGTAGGCACAGTCCAATCCTTTCCGGTCTTCTGTAATGCTAATATGAGTGTAGATCAAGTATCTACGCGTGCCCGACGAGATAGTGGACATTGTCAAGGACCTACAGCAAACCCAGCAATCACAGCGCGGTGGCAGGGGAGGCGGGCCATCAAGAGGAGATCATGGTGGTGGGCGAGGCGATCGTGGCGGACGTGGTGGTAGAGGAGGGCGTGGACGCGGCAGAGGACGAGGTGGCTAGACGGACTGCCTGAAAGGGGATGCATGGACAGTGACCGAGACTGTCGCGTCAGGTACGAAGTGGTCGACGCCGTGGTGCATCATGAAGATAGCGACAGCCGCTTTGTGAGGCTCGAAATCTCGTGCTTAGCCGATGGATCCGCCAGTGGACGCTGAGCCAAGTGCACTGTAAGAACAAGGAAGGAGCGCTCGATCGTACCTGCCTCCGCTCGGAACACGAGCCCGGCCAACGTCACTTCACAGGCCCAACCCACACGGTGGATCTTCGGCCGCCTTCACTGAAGCTCTATATCGAATTCGAGCGATGATAGCTTCCACGCTGAAAACAGAATGCTTGAAATTAGGCGCAAGAGGATAACTAGTCATGAATAGAATCCAAAGTGTCGACTCATGTTTCCTTACCTTCCATCAAAAAAATGATGGTTGGGTTCCTTTTGCTCCTAGCCTTGGTTCGCAGGTCATGTCAGTCCCTTTGCTCAGGGGTATCAAGCCTGTTCGAAAACCGTGACCACAAACAGAGACGATCTGGCCTTACGCGGAAATGTAGCCTTACGCCCATGAGAGCGTCCATACTCGCTGGCCGTACCGTTTTGGCCAACATTATAACGTCATTGCTACGATACCGCACGGATATGGACATTGCTGAAGCTTTGAAACACTATCATACTACTATCTACAATTGCTCGTTGACAAACAAACCAGCCATACCCATACCAGTACCGATGCACATCGACGTCAAGAGGATCTTGGCCTTCTGTCTTCGGCACTCGGACAGACCGGTCACGATTTGCCTTGCGCCAGTGCATCCCAACGGGTGGCCAAGAGCAATAGCACCGCCACGAGGGTTCATCTTCTTCCAGTCGAGCTTGAGCGTATCACGGCAGTAGCAGGCCATGGAAGCAAAAGCCTCGTTGACCTCGACAATATCGCAGTCGTCGATCGTGATGCCAAACTTGGTCAAGAGCTTTGGCACGGCGATGGTTGGGCCGATACCCATGATGCGTGGCGCGAGGCCGGCAACAGTAGCACCGACGAACTTGGCCAAGATTGGCTGGCCGAGCTCGAGAGCCTTGGAGCGCTTCATCAGCAGCACAGCCGCTGCGCCGTCGGTGACCTGACTGCTGTTGCCACCAGTGCTGCGATCACCGTAATCTGGGAAGGCAGGGCGAATCTTGTTCAGACCCTCGAAAGTGGTGCCTGGTCGGATACCCTCATCACGGTTGATGGTCACATCCTTGCCATCAATCTTCACAGTGATTGGCGTGATCTCGTCATCGAACCAGCCAGCCTTCTGAGCGGCCTCAGCACGCCTATAAGACTCAGCAGCATACCTGTCCTGCTGCTCACGGGAGATGTTGAAGTCTTTGCCAACGTTCTCAGATGTCTGACCCATGGGCTGCAAGCAATCCGCAGCATCCTGGTTCGAGTTGATGATCTCATCGACGAAAGGTCGGGTGAGGCGATCACCTCCACTGGTCATATGTTCCGCACCCATTGCAATACCGATCTCAATGCTACCGCAGCTGATCTGATTCGCAATGTCCTGGACAGCCTTGAGACCTGAAGAACAGAAGCGGTTCACGGAGGATGCGGATGTGGTGTTCGGGAAGCCTGCGGCGAGAGTGGCTGCGCGGACGTAGTAGGCTGCCTTTGCGTCGGAGACCTGGATACTGGCGTCAGCACAAGAACATGACCATCCCATGCTGGCTCTCGTCGTACATTACCCATGCAGATATCTTCTACCATCTGCGGGTCGAGGTTGCTCTTTCGTCGGACTTGCTCCAAGATCTTGAATGCCAGGCCATCGAGAGGAGTCTCCTTCAAGCCACCCTTGCCAGCCTTCGTGAGCGGTGTACGGATGGCGAGCGTGATGACGATATCGTCGGGGTTCTTCGATGTGCTATGAGAGCCATAATGTTAGCTTATTGTATCTTTCAGTTTCGTCTTCGCCATCTGAAGCTGCGGGGAAGGTGAGATGTCCTATAAGACGTACATTTTGTCGATGGGCTTCTGGCCTGGAGTGAGTTGCGAGACGATGCTCGAAAGACGTTGTGCGGCCATCTTGGATTGTTACTGGGCTGATCTGATGAATGTAGGAATGATGGGCGGCAAGAGAGTCTGAAGAGTAGTGATTAGTGTATGTGGCCGACCAGGACTGCCGATCAGCAGCCGACGGGCGCGACCGTGCATACACTCATTGCCTCGGGACACTATCGATAAGCAGTGGTCATCAGAGAAGCAGCATGTCTACCGCGAGCTCAGAGACGGGTGTGCTTTTACCCAATGGCTGTCGTATCACCCACGGCCATGGAGCGAACGTCAAGAAGCCCTTCCCGGACATTATGCCTGGCCTAAACATGCATGAGTTGACGGCCTCAAGCAAGACTGCATTCAAAGGTCAGCTGGGATACATCGAGTTCGACACCGACATTCGGTTACCACGACATATTCACATAGACGCCTCGAAGCAGAAACTGACCGATGAGCTATCATGGTCCTGCATGACGTTGGTCTGGTCGAGATCGCTGGCGAGATCTTTGCAGTTGCTCCTGGGTCACTAGTAGATGCTGTTGGTGGCGTGCCTCATACATGGACAGCTTGTCCGGCCGAGTGATGTTGCCAGACGGAAGTGTATCGACTGGCAAATTTACGATGGTCTACGAGTACGAGGAGCCGACATCCTTCTTTCCCACTGTCTCCACAGAGGTCGTCAAGGACGTCTCACAATACCAGGCTTATACAGGCGATCTCGATAACATCCGGTTTCCGGAGCTCAGTGCGGATGATGTGGTCAAGCGAGCAAGGCTAGTCTTCAACAAGGAAGAAGCACGTCTGAGGCTGGTGTAGCATTTTCATCATGACACAAATCCGGGCAACCTTGCGACAACTCTCTTTGATCCTACGTCCCATCGCTCGCCTAGCATGACCTCAATAGTAAAATGAGGCATCTTTGGTATTGGTGCGTGGCACCTAATGATACATCTTGGCTGCGTCTCCGTTAGATGGGGTCCATATCTTTGTACGATCAATAGGTCCAGCGAACGTCGCTCTCCTCAATACAAAAGCATTTGCTCAACGCAGTACCAAATGGTTTGACGAAAAGCTGGCGCGCCACCTGGCAGCTGCTTCGGCCAGAATCCGTTGATGAATGGATGCATGGGACCCAGCTTCTCGACGGCTGCAATAATGGAAACTACCATTTCGCTTACTACTGCGTTCCTCGTTCCTCGCTTGGCCAGACCAAACGACGCCGCCGGTCTTGGGTATGTTTCTGGGCCCGATCGGTCTTGTTTCAGATAGATCACTACAACCACTGCTCGACATGTGGGGTACAACATGAATCTGCAACACCTCGAGTCAAATACAGCTCCACAAACAACCAGGCGTCTGTGGAAGCGAAAGCTCTGAGACCGTGAATTATGCAACCGTCGCTGTGATCGATCCGGTCGTGACTGCTCTTGATGCCCAAAATGACTCGTCGCTGATGACTCGTGCACCATTCATCAGGCACTACTGCTGCAGGATCTTCGCTCCACCAACATCCCCGCGAATTGGTCGCGCCACCACGCGTGGTCGTCGAATCCTTCCTCAATAGTGCGTTACCGAGCCCCATCTTCATTGGCTCACCATCAGCCGAGCATAGATGAAATACTATATGGACTTACCATGTATGGCAATAACGGGTCGCCTGCGCCGTACGCGTGCACAACCCTCCGTGGCTCACGCCAGCCTAGCGACAAGACGACGAGCAACCTCCTGGTCCCTCCCCAGGCTGTCGGCTATGCGTCGCGCTTTTGTGGCAAAGCAGGATGCTGTGACAATGGCGTCGTCCCCGCATCTGATGTAGTATTAGCTTGTGAGCCTGGCGCCGCACAGTACAAGCGAGGTGAGAGTCTGGGGATAGCGGCACAATGCTGTAGAACTATATACTGGGTCATCTACCATCCTTGCGATGCATCAACGTTGTCGTCCCGGACATTCGTCAACTTGCAGTCAACGTTGTGATATTCACCAAACAACCACAACGCAATGGCGCCCACTTTCCGGAGAGTCAACTGGTGGACGGATTCCGGACTCTTCAAACTGTATCTGTATTGCTGCGTCGTGTGCCTCGCATCTGCCACGACAGGCTATGATAGTTCTATGGTATGGGCAGAACGAACATCGAAATCGTCATCATCGCTAACGTCTGCATAGCTTAATGGACTGCAAATTCTCCCCGTCTGGCAAAGCTACTTCCATCATCCTCAGGGCGCCCTACTTGGACTCTTCGGCAGCATCTTCAGTATCGGATCACTAGCTGGCCTGCCGTTTGCTCCATTTTTAGCCGACCGGTATGGACGACGACCAGCGATAGCATGTGGCTGCCTCATCTTGTTCGTTGGCGTAGCCGTACAAGGAGCTGCATTCGACTTCAAGATGTTTGTGGTCGCGAGATTCATGGTGGGATTTGGTTGCACTCTTTCTCAGCTGTCTTCGCCTCTGCTTTTGACAGAGATTGCACACCCGCAGCATCGAGCGACCGTCACCGCACTTTACAACTGCTTGTGGGTCATGGTCGAGACTACCCCCTTGAGACTCACGAGTTCTGACTTCAAGTCTAGGTGGAACCTGGGTGCTATCGTTGCATCATGGCTGACGTATGGGACGTTCCGGATACCGAACAATTGGGCATGGCGAATACCGTCGATACTGCAAGCCTTTCCGTCAATTATCCAATTTGTGTTCCTGTATTGGGTCCCAGAGAGTCCTCGCTTCCTGATGGCTCATGGTCGAGGTCCAGAAGCGCTCCGGATGCTCGCAAAATGTAGGTCCTCCTGTGTTGCGCTTACGCAAGCAATACTAACAGCTTGCAAGATCATGCCAATGGCGATGAAAGTGATGCGACAGTTCTGCATGAGTGAGTTTCAAGCTGGCGTGTTCCCCTCCGTGAGGCTGACAAGGTGCCAGATACTCGGAGATCAAGGAGACCTTACGGCTCGAGTACCAGTTCCGCAAACAGAGTCATTACACAGACTTCTTCCATACCAGAGGGAATCGCTATCGACTGTTCTTGATCATATCTGTCGGCTTGTTCTCCCAGTGGAGCGGCAACGGACTAACATCATACTACTTCACCAAAATTATGAACAGCATCGGCATTACAGATACCGACACTCAATTCCAGATCAATGGTGGCCTGATCATCATGTCGCTCATCATATCGATCTCCTGCTCTACACTAGTCGATCGGGTAGGCAGGAAGCCACTCTTCCTGGCTTCGACATCAGGCATGCTCGTGACCTTCGTGGCTTGGACGGTGTGCACTGCTTTGTATGAGGTATATGGCAACGTCGCCGCAGGAAAGGCTGTAATTGCGCTCATATATTGCTATACTGCAACATACGCCTTTGCTTGGAGTGGATTGCTGGTTGCATATACTGTCGAGATCCTACCGTTCAAGCTGCGAGCGAAAGGGCTGATGCTGATGAACTTGTTTGTACAATGCGCGCTGATATTCAACCAGTGAGTCATACGACCTTTAAGCTCCCTGATAGAAACGACTGACATGCATTAGATACATCAATCCCATCGCGATCGAAGGCTTCATAGGACAACAGTGGAAGCTCTGCAGTATTTACGCCGGCTGGATCCTCCTGGAGCTCGTCATCGTTTACTGCTTCTTCATCGAGACCAAAGGCCCAACACTGGAAGAGATCGCGAAAATATTTGATGGTGATGATGCCGAGACCGGCATAGCAGAGTTGAGTGAGATAAGGGCCGATATGAGGGGTGTGAGCTCGAACGCTACTGGCCCAAAGCAAAGCGGAGACACGAAGTCACCGATGCAGCACGAGGAGCGCTCGATCGACTTCGACAGTAGCGGTAAGTTGCGAGGCTATAGTGAGTGGCGCAGATTGGGCTCCGACGATGTCTGATATATTAACGTTATGATCTGCAAGCAACTCTGTGTGCTGTCTACCATTGACGTCGTGCCTGCCATCACGTTGAAGTGATCTTGAAGCCCGTGCACCACACAAGGATAATGTCTGTTGACAATCCGGTCAAGTCAAGTCTATCGTCTCTTGTGCATTCCTGCTAGGGCACGTAGTCGCTACTGGCGATCGACTGCTGATGTTGTTGATGAAGGCCGCGGCTCTCAATCGCCTCAACGCAGTGGGATCAATAACTTCTCCCGCCTTAAGTGTTGTCTCAGTATTGCTGTAGCCGGACACCGATGCTGGTCCGGAAGGTGTAGGGCAGTAGGGATCTCCGGATTCTCGCTTTGCTGCTGGCTGCAGAGCTCCTAATGGTGTGGTCCGAGGATGATCGTTTCGCGGAATCAAACCCTTCGTTCTGATCGATTCCGCTCTCGTCAGAGCAAATGCAGGATGGTGGGCCACGCTCTTGGTGGCTTGCTTTGATGCTACATCGCTGTACGCCTTCTGCATGATGTTCTGATCAGATCCGTGTGGAGTTGCTACACTTGACAAGGCAAGAGACGACGATGCATGGAAAGGTCTTGGCGGTCGACTGGGCGCGACAGCCGAGCTAGGAAGCCTGAACACTGGCGGCGGCGAGACCAAATCTTCCTCGGCTGTCTGTCTCATCTTCGCCTTCCTGTGGGCTGGCTTCACCACCTCGCCATCCTTGACGTTCTTCTTTGCACGAGCGCGCTTCTCTGGTGGAGGAGATCGTGGTGTGTCTGTAGACTGCAGCTGGCTGGACGATTGTACGGGTACAATCGTCTCGCCGATCGGTGCAGAGCCTTCTAGATCGTCGTCTGCTTTACGCTTCTTCCTTGTCGGTGTAGGCGACGCTGCTACGGAGTCCTTGGGAAGCCCGTCGCGCAAGAAGCAATCAAGTATCTCGCAATCAATCGGTTCTGTCGGATCATACTGCCTGCCATCTTGACCGGCCCAGATGTTCCAGTCTTCCTCGAGAGGTTTTTGAATACCATCAATATCAACCAGAAGGAGCGGAGCAAACATGATCTTGCGTTCAGTCTTCGCAGGCGGCGCTTCACCGTCCACCACCTTAGCCCTTCGTGTACGTTTGAACACGATACCATAGCGTACGTTGTTGCTTCGCTGCTCTGCCGTCCCACGAGCCAAAGCTCTAGCCAGGTGGATCGGTGCAATTTATTTCAGAAAGCCTTTGGTCCATATGTTGAACCTATCCCGGAGCAGACTACGTAGCTTACGCTGGTCGATGGGGCGGTCCCATCCTTGGCGTAATCCTCTGAGAGTGTGTAACTGGTCAACTGTAGATATAGCCGGTTCTCGATAATGGCCAAGTGCTTTGAAGTCCGGAAAGCTTGCAGGGACCTGCATGACCTTACCACATTTTCGTAGGGTGAGCTCAAGTGCTTTTCGCCACTGCGGCAACTGGTTCAGCTGAACGTCTCTCGCAGCAGTCGCCACACTCCAATGGTCCTTCGCAACCGGGCGAGCAGTCTGAGGCCCACAACCCGGCAGACCCTTCACATTATAGTCGCCGCCGCTCAACATTGCAATCAGCAGGAAACTGTCTCGGCTGAAGTCGTGTTTCTCTCTCAGCGCATCTGCAGTGAAGACTCGAATGTAGTCCTTCTTTCTGTTCTGGCCTTCCTTGTACTGCTTGATTAGTGTAGTGCAGCCAAACATCAAGGCATCACCATCATCACTCCAGACAGCGTCGACGATGCCTTCTCGTTGTAGAGCTGCACATTCGGCTTCGGCCTCGCCAGGTGCTTGGTGATATGGGATCTTCAAGTGGTCGAATAGCTGATGCAAGAGCTTGACGAGTTCCTTCTCCACAAGGCTCCCGCCTTGCTTACCACGCTTCTGAGGCTTTCGTGGGCCATCATATACGAAGAATAGTTGAATGTTGAGTTTCATAAGCCGCAAGACACGCCATAAGACGGTCTTCTCCACAGGATTCGCAGCGGGCTCGCCTTGGCGAATCTTGATGACCTGTTCTTCGGTCAAGTTCGTGAAGCGCCAGCATGCCTCGTCCACAGCTATGCGAAGTGGTCGTTTGTGCTGTTCGTAGAATCGTGTTGCATAGTCTGCAATGCGGACGATCTCGCTGGCGTCATTGATGACATCCCACAGGCTGGGGAGGTATCAGCGCTCATGCAAAATTGATGAGAAGAAATGTATACTAACCCCGTGATGCCCATATCTCCGGCCTCTCACATCAAAGTGTACAACATGACCAGTCGTGACGATGGTGTCTCGCAGACGAAGGAAGGAGGAAGGTCGCGCTGTAAACGCGCCGCTATCATGGTCCGTGCTCAATGCCAACGTGACACGATTACACTGCTATTCACTGCAGGACCAGGGAGATGGAATGTTGTTGAAGTGAACACCGATAGTAACTTGGACAGTGTGCTCAGAAATTATGCAACATCTTCTTCCACCACGGTCTCGGTTTCAATACCTCCTCATGAGCCTCCTCATCATCCGCCACCACGCCCTTCTGATCGAGATCTACCCTCCTCCCCGAATCCAGATCTATCTCATGAGCTCTCCAGAAATGCGTACGCTTGATAAGTTTGTAGACCACGTAAATGATAGGAAACAGTGGTAGCAAGATATATGCATCCACAAAGTTTCCTGCCGAGAAGGGAGAAAGTGTCGTCCATCCTTGGACCAGAGCAAGGAACAGCGTGGTGAAGAGGCCAAAGTATGCGTTCCAAGGGTACCAGAGTGACTTGAAAGGTAGTTCTGCCTTCGTTCGTCCTTGCGCTTTCCATGCTGAGCGAAATCGGATATGGATAAAGGAGATGCTGGCCCAAACGATGAACGTGGAGACGCCGCTCAAGTTGACGATGTATGAGTATGCTTTACTCGCTCCCGTGCTGATGTTCATCATAGATATAGCGCCAAATGCGTTTGTAAGCAATATAGCCCAGACCGGAACACCTCGTCTGTTCGTGTAGGCTAAGAATCCAGGCGCCATACCACTATGTCCCATGTACAGGATCGTGCGCGATCCGATGTAGATCGAACTGTTGACGGCACTTAGACAGGTGATGAAGATGAAAGCATTGATCAAATGCACTCCACCCTCCCAACCAGCTGTTTGTATGGCGATAGTCATCGGCGATTGCAATGCTCGACTTCCACCATTGACGAGACCATCTGCATTGGCTGGGCACGTCAAGCCGAAGAAGAAAGCAGATCCCATGTACACGAAGATAATTCTCCAAAAGACTTGGCGAATAGCCTGCGGTACGGCGACTCCCGGGTTCCTTGTCTCGGTTGCTGCTACTGCAACAGACTCCACGCCTGCGTAGAACGTTGAGCAGAAGACGAATACCGTTGCCACACCTCGGAAGCCATTGCCATTGAAGGCGCCTGGGTTGTTCCAGTATCGAAAGCCTAGTGGCTCTTGTTGACCGATGAGACCTCCTGAAGCGTAGATAATGCCAAAGAGGAAGTACGCCGTCAGACCTAGTAACTTCACCAATGCCAGCCAGAACTCAGCTTCTCCGAAAGCTTCTACGCCCAAAAGCTGAAACCCAAGGAATGCTGTCCAGAAAATCAAGAAATAGCCCCACAAAGGCACCTTGTCGCTCCAGAAGACCATGATACTCGAGATAACGTTATATTCGTTTGCAAGGACGCACACCCAAATTATCCAGTAATTCCAGCCCACAGCCACAGCAAAAGCCTTATCCACCACTCTCTCAGCCAGGCTGATGAATGCACCACCTCCGGGATAGAGCGTGGTCATTTCGCCAAGCGATTGCATGATGGAGAATGCAATGATCCCAATGACTCCGAAGCCGATGAGCAGCGATGCAGGTCCTCCATTGTTCAGCGCCCCGCCGGCGCCAACCAATAGGCCAGGTCCTATAATGCCCGCTAAAGCCATCATGGAGAGATGGCGATTCTTAAGACCACGCTTGACACCCGTCTCATTGTCGATCTGAGTACCACCAGCGCCATTATGGCGGACGGGCACATGTGTATCGTCGACTTCAGGCCAAGCAGGTACGCCATCCGACTCCAGCGGCGCTTCTTTCGTGCCGAACCTCATGGTGGCAAGGCGATGAAGAACGAGATCGATTCCCAACAACCAGTCTGTCAAAGACCCCAGATGGCGCACACCACGAGCGTCTAGGATATAGGTGGCGGGTTTAGAAAGGCAACGCAGTAGTGATTGGTAGGAGAGAGACAGCAGAAATATCTATCAGCCTACCTCTACCACTCGATCTACATAGCGCTAAAGCGACCACGCTTTCATCCATGATAACGCCATACTGGGCATCTGGGCTGGAAAAAATTGATGTGCACGTCACCGCGGACAATGGCACCGCGAAAAATGGATCTCACGTTTTCTTGGCGAATTCACGGCCGGGATGACTAATCACACTTTACATCGCCTCGTCTTGCACGAGTCAGGTTCGTGCGTGGATGTATGACAACTTCTACAATACCCGGAGATGCTCGGGATAGCTACCTGGGCTCAATCTATCGCCGACATCACAACGCCTGCGACTATGCCTTTGCCACAGAACACCATACCTCTCCATGCCCAAACGCCCAACTTCGCAGCACTCTACTTCCCACCATCAGCCCTTAAACTAACAATCCGGTTCAACACCACCTTTCCCCCCTTCGCCTCCTTATCCAACGCAAAAAACGCCGTCCTCAACCCCTGAAACCTCACACTCGAATTCTCCACCATCCCCTTCGCCTCGCCTTCCTCCCTAGGCCACGGCGCATGATCCCGCACATACTCGAATCCACATTCCACCATCGCATTCTCGTATTTCACCAGCGAGTCAGGGTTCAGATTATCGTAGTAACCAGCGTTCTTCCAATCGAGCTCGTTGGGTTTCGAGGACTTGAACAGCGGGTTGAAGATCCGAGCTTCTAATTTGATGGGCGAATTGTGTGCCGTGCTCTCGCCTACCCAGTGGATTCTCGCTTTGCCTGCTGGAACGTCGGCGCCGTATTTAGCTAGAATTTCTGTGACTTTGCCTGTACTGTTGTCTTTGGAGAAGGAGAGGCATTTCACGGGATGTTCAGCATTAAGCAATCCGACTGACTGACCAGGCGAAAGACGGAAGAAATCCGGATCGTCTTCTTCTCGGAAATCGTCCCGGTCGATGTAGATTGTTTTCGTGAAGGGCACTTTATGCGTGCCTTTCGCTTTGTCCTTGGGATCGAAGGGGACCTCCCTTTCTTCCACATAATCGTCGGGTAAGTTTGTGAGGACGACTTTGATAGGATCGAGGACCAGCATGAGCCGGGGAACTGTCCGTTCGAGGTAGGTTCTTATGTTGGCATCGAGGGTGTGTGTGGCGGTATTGGCGTTTGCTTTTGTGACTCCAAGATCGAGCACGAATTTCTTCAGGGCGCCGGGCGGTACGCCACGGCGGCGGAGGGCGACTAGGGTGAAGAGGCGAGGATCATCCCAATCGAGAACTGCGGGTGGAATTCTGCGGGTGGCCTTGTCGGTGGATGATTTTGTGCTTTCTAGGGGTGCTGAAGGGTCTTCTTCTCCTTCTTCGGCAAGTGTGAGCTCGTCCATATCGTCTGCGACCTCTTCGACGCCCGTGCTGGGAGCTGCGGATGCATCACCGACTGTCGTCCCCTCGACGAGCATCGCTATTCTCCTCTTCGACAAGATAGTGCCTTCTACATTCAGCCGACCATATTCTCTCTGCATCGGACCCTGCTCATCACTCGCTCCCTGCTTCATATCAAGTGCCTCCAACAGCCAATTATAAGCCGGCCGTAGTGTCTCAAACTCCACCGTACACAAGCTATGCGAGATCTGCTCCAAAGCATCCACAATACAATGCGTGAACTCGTATGTCGGGTAGATCCTCCACTTGTCGCCCGTACGGTGATGATGGCTGTTCTTCGTCACACGATATGCTGCACAGTCCCACAAAGCCGGGTTATTCGCCATGGCTTTCAGCTTCTCCTTCTGCTTCTTGACTTCCAGCGAGTCCTCCTCATCAACCTCATACTCCTCTGGCTTAGTAGCAAGGTACTGCTTCATCCTCAGCACTGCCTCGCCTGGTTTGTAACCACCATCTCGCATCTTCCTGAAGTCTGTCAGATTGTCCTCGACATCTCGACTCCAATGTTTGCATGCTGTTCGTAGTCCATGCTCGCCATTCGGCAGCTTCCCTCGTCCCTTCTTCACCTCATCGGGCGAGCAGTAACATACGTACGCCTTCTCCCGCTTGATCAACTCCTCGGCCAGCTCATACAGCTTGTCGAACTCATCTGAACTGTAGGTGATTTTGGCGGGCTCGAATCCTAGCCATTGGACCATGTCCTTGATAGCCGTGAAGTACCTCTCTTCCTCCTTGCTCGGATTCGTGTCGTCGAAGCGTAGGTTGCATATTCCGCCATGGCTCTTCGCGAAGCCAAAGTTGACTGTGATTGCTTTGGCGTGGCCGATATGAAGGTAGCCATTGGGTTCGGGGGGAAACCGAGTATGTACTTCTTTCACAGGCTTCTCATCGTACACACCCTTCAGCCAGCCCTTCTTGAATGGATCTTCGGGTGGTGCTGGGCCTGAGGAAGCAGGTTTGCTAGTGGCTTGCTCTGCTTTCGCCTTTTCCTTTGCCGCTTTAGCTGCTGCTTTCTTGGCTTCCTTTTCCGCGGCTCGCTTCGACACTTTGGGCTCGCCTCCTGTCGCGTCCATCTTGTGTGCAGAAGACGAAGAGGAAGTGTGATGCGACTGTTATGCCACATGCGACATATACAATAATGACTCGACCACAACATTTAGTCATTCTGCACCCCACCAAATCGTGCCCCACTTTCACGTGAAACACGAAAGCTACTGACGTGCCTGCCTTCTTCGCTCTCCAGCACGACATCATGTGAATGCTGCCATCAGGGTTAGCAGTTCGCCGACTTCTTGCATTCAGCAAGCCGCAGCATTTCCATAGCATTGAGAGTGAGTCACGATTATCATCAAACCTTCCAAGCAGGACCGGCAACAAACGAGCACGACCACCAGCAGAACACACCTTGATCCCGCAAGCCTACAATCCCAAGACGAAGACAATGTCCTCCACTCTCGCTCGCCACGCCTCCGCCATTCAACCCTCCTCGATCCCCACCCTCAACGATCTCTACACCCAAGGCATCCTCGAACCCGCAGACCAGACCCACCCCCAGGCAACCTCAAAATACAACACACAAATCTGCCTAATACGCACCGACATCACCACTCTCGCGACCGACTGCATCGTCAACGCGGCCAATGAGTCGCTCCTCGGGGGTGGAGGCGTAGACGGAGCAATCCACAGCGCAGCCGGACCCGGTCTCCTACGCGAATGCCGGATGCTAGATGGCTGCGATACAGGATCCGCAAAAATCACAGGTGCCTACCAGCTACCTTGTAAGAGAGTGATACACGCCGTCGGACCCATCTTCTCCCTCGCACTCCGGCAAGGGAAAGGGGAGCCAGCACGATTACTAGGAGGTTGTTACACCACGAGTCTTGATCTAGCTGTGGAGAATGGATGCAAGAGTATTGCCTTCTCAGCCCTCAGTACAGGCGTGTATGGGTATAAGAGTCAACTAGCGGCACGAGATGCTCTGACGGCCGTAAAGGGGTGGTTGGATGAGGATGAGGAGAGGGCGAGGAAGATTGAGAGGATTGTCTTTTGTTCTTTTTTGGCTAAAGATGAGGCTGCTTACGAGGAGTGGGTGCCGTGAGTACTTGTAATCTCCATTGAGAGATGGGTCAGATACTGATGACATGACTGTAGACGTTTCTTCCCACCCGCGGCGGAGAACAAAGAAACGAGTGCTCAACCCAATGATCGAGCAACGACAATGGATGGGACCGAGAAGCCGGCTGAGGAGACTAAAGTAGACGAGACATCTGGAGACATGCCAGCTGGGGAGCTACCTTTGCCTGTTCTACCGGATGTGCCTACGAAGGAGTCAACAGAGCCAGGACAGCCGGACGCAAAGAAGCAGAAGATAGCGAACGACGACAACACGACGGCAAGCATACAAGATGGCGATGCAGTAAGGAAACTGTGAGGACGGAAGGTAGTGTCTGTGATGAATCTAGATGGGGTTCATGACTGCATGAACAGCTCGGAAGGATGAGCGTAACGAGCGGAATGGCATTGCGTGGCGTTTGGGAAGCATGAGATACCGTGTGAAAATGCGAAAGAGAATCACTTCTACAGCGATAACTTTATTATGGCAGCTCACCCAGTTGCGACGACTTTGAGGCCATGCCTGCGCACGACACTGCCAGCCGTCATGCTGACTCGTGAGTCCGCTTCAACATCTCCGTGAGGCCGTATCGCTGGCTTCATTGCTCCATCTTCGTATGCAATCGAATTCGCCTTCACACGTCAGAAAGCTCGTGACACTTGCGGGCTTTCTTCTCTGGCGAAACTGGATGAGTGTCGCTCCTCCTTACCCTCTTCCTGGTTTCCTTCTGGGTGACGGGTGATGATGGGGAGGGGGCTTCGCTCAATAGTATCCCGGGCTTGGATCTGTCTGGAGACGAGGTCACGAGCGATACTCCAAATCTCGGCACCACCGGGGACGATGTGGCAAGGATAACTTCAGCTCTTGGCGCCACCGGGTCCATTTCGTTAAGCAGGTGCACGCAATCTGCCAGGTGTTGCAGGTGCTGGCGAGCTAAATTGGGATCGTTCGCGATGCGATTCAATAAAAGGCGTTCTCCATACAGAGTATCGAGGTGTCGCCTGCGGAAGCGCTGCTCGACTGCCGCAATCGAGTCATGCACTTCCCGATACGAAGTCAAGAGTTCCATCGTGTCGTAAACTCGATTCGAACGAAGACCCGGTCCCGAATTAACAAAGGTTTCCTCCGGCGAAGTGGAGTTGAGGAAGTCGATGACTGCTATGACACATCGTTGAGCCTGTAGAACTTTGGCGACTTTGACGACCTCCAAGCAGTGACACAATTTTCGCCAGAGTCTATGTTTCGAGGTGGCGAAGCGTCGCGGATCATACCACAGCTTGCCATAGATGTATTTGAGAACAGCCTCCACGGCTTCGGGAGGAAAGCCGTTCTCTAGCTTGGTGATCGTTATAAATGCACCCTAGTACGGTCAGTATGTTAACACGGCTCAAGACCTTACGAGTAACTCACTGCGAAAATGCGTGCGAAGTACAACGAGTTCTTGGCAAGGATGAAGCGGTGGCATCTGAACGTGGTGTCACCGACGACGACAGTGACGTCCGCAAAGTCTTCCTCTCCCCAGTACTCGGCCGTGTCAAGGATTGGCATAGTTGGATGTCCAGAGCGAGTGTTTGTGTTTGTGGCAATTTCTATGTCGAGCTCTGTGCGGTGAGCAATGTTGGAGTGAGGTGAAGTGTCTGGAATGGAGACGAAGTACAAGAGGTCGCGGCTAAGCCGAGAGCATGTATACGGCAGGCGCAGAGGCGAGTGGAAGGAAGGAGCGACGCTCGAGTCAATTTAGTACACTCCGTCGGACAAGACACTTTCTTTCCACTTCCGCACGTGGCGGCATGCGGACAGGCACGTCGATAGGCCTTTGCGTCCGCAAATCAGCCGTCAGGCCCGGGGACTACACGCTGCCCTCCACCTCCACCTTGATCTTCTTCGCCGGCCTCTCCTCCTCGCCTCTCGTATCAGGCGCAAAGACATCGAGTATACTCCACTGCACCACGTGCCTACAGCCCTCGCACTTCTGCGCCTTAACCCGGACGTTCCGCAACACTTGACGAACCCCATCATGCACCGCCCCTTTGCCCGACTCGTCGCTAACATATTGATCACGCTCCAGGACATGGAACATTGCCTCCTGGATCTGCTCCGCAATAAATGGCTGGCACGTCTGGCACAGTTCAGTCCTTTGTCGCAGAGCTCGAAGCACCTTCCCCAGCTTCTTCATGTGTGAGTCTGGACCAAAAAGGAGCGGCTTCAGGATCTCGAGCATCGGTGCGAAACAATGATCGAGCATGTCTGGACGGCGCATCAGTAGCTTGCGGAACTCGGGTCTCGTAACGAACCGGCTTATGCCGTCAGTATTGCTCAGAAGGCGTTTCTGGAAGTCTTGTGTGGCGGGATCGAGTGCATAATTCTTTGCCAGAAGCTCGATGACATTCGCAAGGCTCTCTAGGTCTGTCAATGCCTTTACACTGGCTTGGAAGTGAGTGAGTGCTTCGCGTCTGAGGTCCGGCAGCTGGAACTAATTGGCAGTAATGGCAGTCTCCAGATGAGAGCGCCAAGCAGGCTTCGAGCCACTGCATTCGACGATGTAGAGACACCCATAGATATGTCGAAGTGCGGCGTTGAAACCCAGCTCCTCGTATCGTCCTTTGAGCTCGATGGTGTTGGTTGCATTTCCCTTCTCGATGTGTCAGTGTATGTCTAATTAGGGAGCATTTAAGGGGAACGTACGTAAAGAAGCGCTCTGAAGTACGTCGAGCCTTGCACAAGCACGAACTTGTGGCACTTTAGCTCGACATCACCGATACGTATCGTAACATCAGCCAGCTCCTGGTTGCCCCAGTAGTCGGCGGTGTTGATGGCCGGCATGTTGGAGGCTGGGTTGTGTGGTGACAGAGTCGATGTTGATGAAAGAAGGGCTGAACGATAAAACCCATTAAGCAAGGGAAGGGACGTCCCGGTCCCTGCTAGCACATGCCGCTCTCAGAAGAGGAAGGAACGAGGCAGAGACCCACCTGCCCTGAGCAATGCAAACGCAAAGCTGGGACTGGGTTTTACGACGAAGATTGCTATTTATACTCTGTCAAGCCATATTAAAGCTACCGAATTAATTTCCTGGATCAATCTCTCTCGGATCGAGCTCTCGGCCTCGTTCTCAGCCCCTTTTCTTCCCTATCATTCAACGAGTGAAGCTGACCACCAACACGGTACTTCGATGTACTGAGCCACTTTGCGCGTGTCTCGAGCACCGTCTCAAAGCGATCTTCCATCGACACCCGCTCGCGACCTTCACTGTGCTCCCCATCTCGCTTCAGAGGTTCGAAGACACTTGCATGCTTAGACAGGACCACCTGTTCCGCATAATTCTCCTCAACCTCCTCCACATCAGTCTCTGATTCCGCTGCGACCCCAGAGCAGTAGCCCTCCAGATCACGCGGGATCGCCGGAACAGCTTCCTGCTTCCGGACGTGCTCCGCAAGCATATGCAAAAGCTGCTTGGCGTGGTCCGGCTCAAACCATATCCATCTGTGTAAATCCTTGTTCACGATCCACTGCTGAGGACGCGTTACCGCTTCGACGAGTATATCAATGTACTCATGCCAATCCGAAGGATGAGTCCGTGTCCAATCCACGAGAGTGCCATCCTCGCACATGGCAAGCGCATGTCGTGTCTTCAGCTGAGGCAGTACACTTCCCAGCCTCAGCGGCAAATTCACAATCGCTCGTTCATACTCCTGTGCATCATCAACAGACCTGATGGTGAGCAGGAACTGCTCAAGGGCGTCCGAACTGAGGATCGGAACCTGGTATTCGAGGGCTTGCATAGCAACATCAAGGTAGAATCGCCACAGGGATCTCATATTGTACGTGTCATCCGTCGGATGCCTCGCCACATCATGCCCGCCCTGGCTCTACTGGACGTCGTGACAGTACTGCAGCACAGCTTCGACTGCTAAGGTGTGAGGGAGATAGAGCGCGAGGGTATGAGGGTCCTGCGGGCGGATCAGCGGAAGGGCTACGCAATGAGGCAGTAATGGCTTTGCGTACCGCGAGCATCGACGCGAAAACCGGGGATCTGGAGCAAAGAAGACTTCGGTTGTAGAAGCGACTATGTCTCGTTCCACCATAGACTGACACATCTCCATTGCAGCCATTGACATAGGAGTCCATGGCGGCATATTTAGAAGTACCAATCTGACCAGTCATCAGGGGTTCGATTTGAGTGAAGGGAGAGACCTGAGGTGTCAACTGCTGTGGTGAAGTGAACACCATCGTAAAGCTGTTTTTTGTGATTGAATAGTCGCGAAAGTGTCTGTGCTGGAGCGTAGCAATCGTATTTCCTGTGCAAAGACCGAAAATGTAACCTGAGATATATGTGTGTTCCAGTTCTCCGAGATGGGCGGCGGGCGCAAAACAAGGAGTATTGGATAGGGTTCCCGTCGGCAGGAGAGATTGTCATGGAGGAATCCTTCCTGCCTATATTTCGGCCATGCAAGAGCGTCCTAAAAGATCTAGTGCACCAGAACATCACTCGAAGTAATCGCCGCACAGTAACGGCAACCCACCCTAAGATCATAAAACATTTCATACAAACATAATCTACCACAAACCCCTCAACTATCCCCAACACCCCCAACCGCCTGCCCATCAACCCTCTTCAAAAACTCCCTCACCCTCCCCACCTCCCCTTCCCCCAAAACCCCCCTCTCGCTCTCCACAGCCGCCACCAACGCCCCTAGATTCTCCTCGACCCTCTCTTCCGGCACACCGGTGCACAGGGAGACGACTTTGCGGTATGTAGCTTCTAGCTCACTACTTCGGGAAGCGAGATCGGTCGCTTGGTCCTGAAGGGCGGAGTTGTGGGTTTCGTAGGCTGAGATGCGGGAGTGTAGCTGTTTTGGTGCGGAGGAGGCGAGATGGGGGTTGTTAGTGAGGTAGGTGTGTTGGTCTCGAGTTAGGTGCGAGTCACCATTAGGTGAAGCGTGGGATAAGATCTCATGGCCGCGATCGTCGATCATCTCTTGCTCTAGCTGCTGCTGCTGGGCAGGAGCTCCACGTTTTCTGTTCGGCTTCACAGCATTTCGACGTTCGTGGACGGCGCGCTTGAGATTCGTGATTTTGGCTTGTCGTTCTGAGCGCAGCTTCACTCTGTCTTTCAGTGCTTGTAGCCGCTCCAGGTCCGCTTTTTGCAGTGCGCTGAGCTCGCGGATCTGTTCGTTCAGGCGATCAACTTGTTCTGTCCGGAGTCGAAGAGTCTCTTTGTGCGAGTTGAGATTCTGGGTGAGCATTGCGGTCATTGCTGGGTAGATATTAGCAAATTTCCAGACTTTGGGGGGATTGAATGATAGCTTACACTCCACCACATCCTGACTCATCTCCTCAATTTGACTGTCATTGATCTCAGCCTCTCCTCCCTCACCGTCTCTGCCCACCATCTCTTGCGTAGGTGGCAGGCTCTGCGGAAGCTGTTGACTTGCAGAGCCATTTCCAATGCTAGGCTGTTCTCCAGACTCGATGCCTATGCCGAAGCTCTTGGCACTCACACCCTTATAGTTGGCAATACTTGGGTCCGCATGGATCTCGAGTAATTGCTGGATTATACTTCGATTGCCAATACGTGCAACCAAATTCAGAGCGGTGTTACCGGCCTTGTCTCGTGCATTGACAATGTGTGATAGGAAACGAACAAGACTGACGGCTCCCTGCTTATTCGCGGTCGAAGCTATCGAATCTTGGCTCGAAGGATCGCCATTTGCTTGGGCTTTCATGCTTGCCACGGCCGCAGCAGCCAGTGAAGTCGCGGTCGCAGCAGAGTTGCTCGTTTGCGTGCCGATACGAACGAGATACTCCAGCAAAGCCTCCAGATAGTATTTACTGGCTGGTGCCCTACCCTTGATGGCTGACGAGACGGCAATGTGGTGGAGTATCGTCCTTCCCTGAGCATCTCGCACCTCTATCAAAGGACCTAGTAGCTCGAGTAGCTCGGGAAAGCATGTTTTGTCCCAGCAATTCGCGACGAGCACAGCGCTGACAAGAGGCGACTGGCCTGCAGCATTACCTCGCCAGATGTTTGCACCTCTGCTGATGAGCAGTTTGAGCAAGGATAACTTTCCCATCGTTGCGGCCCAATGCACGGCGTTGTTGGCAGAGTGGTCGAGTGGCATATTGAGCTCCTCGCCGGAGAGTTTCTTGATGGCATCATGCGAAGCATAATCAAGGCCACCAGCATCAGACAACAGGTCCAGGATGAGATGGTACTTCTCCTCTTCCTCGTCAGTCTGTGGTGCGGGCAAAGGCGGAAGCGTGACTGGTTCGCCAGAGCTACCGAACTCCTGCGGCTGCTGATTGCTGTCGTACATGAAGCTCTCGCTTGGCTCAGTCGGACTAGCGGATCGCATGGATGCATCGAGTGGCAGTGCCGGAGGAGCCATGCCGTCCTGGCTGTCTTGTCGCATGCGCTTTCGTGGTGGCTCAGATCCATTCTGCTGCGTGCCATAGCCAGAGTCGTCAATGAAGCTACCTTGGCTTTGTTGACTGCCTCCCGGGAACATATCTGATTGAGATGGGTTTCGCATGTTCCCCAGCCTTTGTGCACTGGCGGGTCGTGGAGCGGGTGAGTGAATACGTGCGGCCTTGTTCATTGCTGCCAAGGCGACTGAAGATGTGGGTGATATATTCTGGAAGAATGTGCCGTTGCTTACTGGTCCTTGCGGTCTGCCGCCATCCACAGCGGGCTGATAAATGCGCTTGCGGTTTGCAGCCATGGCTTGTTCCTTGGTCGGAGTTTCCTGGCCTTGGCCTCCAGAGCCGTCTGAGGAGATGTCGTATTCCAGAAGTGGTCGCAAAATATCTTCCACGCCATACTGTCTGCAGAATTCCCGTCCTCGGCGATAACTGATCCAGGTGCCTTGGTACTTGCCGTAGCCGCCCTGTACCTTCTCATGTTCGCCTGGTAGGATCTCCTTTTCCAATATCTTGGTCCGCTTGCCTTTGTCGACACCAGCGATCTTCAGTATCTGGGTCGCATTCAGCCAGCCGTCGCTGCGTCTTCTCATACAGGCCACGCCAGCGACCTCCATTTCATATACAGATACTCCAGAATACACGGCCTGTGTTCGTATCAGTGCTTGCTGATCATGGGATACTACCTTCGTTCACTCACAGTATATATCTGAGGCTTCTCGCCATATCCTCGGCCCTGCCCATAGCTCTCGCCAAAGCTGCGCGCATAGCCTGGATTCGACACCGGTCCATTCGGGAAGCTCTGAGAGTATACGGGCTGGCTATGCGACGGCGACTCGAAGGACATGTTGTAACTGTGGCCATATCCAGGCATGCCGTGCGGTTGAGTGGGTTGGCTCTGGGAGAAGGACTGCTGGGGTGTAGGTGGATGCATTGCGGCGATTGTGGCTGTCGCCATTCCCTTGTGTGTGTAGTAGTATAGCTCGTGAGGTCATGCAGGTCTATATACTCGCTGTGGGTGTCCAGTCGCTAGTCTAGCCTCGGAGTGCGTCAGTCTTCTTCTCGTCGCGGTCGCGATATCGAGAACGCGTCGTGAGGCTAATTGAGCGGGCCGGGGTGGTCTGTGCTTGCGACCAGCAATGATTGGTCGTCACGTGAAACTCTTTACGATACACCAAGCGATGCTCATGCTGTCCACATATGCAGCGATGGCAGTATTGCAGACCGCCATGCACTGTACGGAGATGGCATCCGAGGCATGTGTATGACACTAGACATGCGTACCAAGCTGCAGTCAGGTACAGCAGCGATGGCACAACTGCGACACCGAGCGGTCCACGCGCTCCCCCTATCACTATCCATCAAGACATAGACCTAGCCAGAGAGTCAAGACACTTATTCCGAGGGCTACTGCGAGAATGCACCTACCTTCCGGACAGCTTCGCCCGGCAATGGATGCGTGGATACATGAGAGCTCGATTCGAGAGGTATAGTGAGAAGGCTTCGGCGCTTCAACATGATCCAACCTACGACCAACGCGGGCGCTCGAAGTTGCATGAGGCTCGACAAGGACTGGGTACATTGAGACGTGCGAATGAAGGCGAGAGAAAGCCGCTCCTCAAGATATTGCTCATGGCGTATGGACGGACTGGCAAGCGGAGACACGAGCTCATGCTGCCACTCATGCCTAAAGGTGACTCACCTGCAGGCAAGACCATTCTCAATACTTCCTCGAGGTCTCTGACGGAGGCAATGAAATATGGCAGCCAAGAGCAGACTGCCACTCCTGTATCCTCAGGACGTGGACCGGGTGCTGCACAAGTCAATCAAGGCGCGTGGTCAGCTTACGTGCCCGACTTCACACCGCAGATGCGTGCGCTCCTGGAGTCTACAATCCAATCACCGCCACCGCACTTAACTAGACCAGTACTTCGCAGGCTACAGCCACGGATCGAAGAGCACAATGCATGGCATCGACCCATGCCACTCGTACGCGTGAAGACACAGACGAAAGCTTGGTATGCAGGGGTGCTAGAGAGGACGCATCCACCACTACCGAGAACAGAGTGGAAGCGTCTCTTCGATCTTGCGACAGGCAGGAAGCGTGAAGCTTTCATTCCGAGAAGAACACCGGCCGGACTTGCACGACAGAGCGCTCTCGAGATGGCAGTCATGTACGGCAAGACATCTCCCAGACTGGCATTTGGCAATCGCGAAGCTCACCGGCTGATCCCACGATACATGCGGCATTTATGGAGTCAGGTCTTCGCTCAATGTCCTGTCATGGAATGGGATTGCAAGATATTAGGCTGGAAGGTCGGATGGGGTGAGCAGGCCCTGCTCGACAACGCATCATTGGGAGGGAAGCAGTTTCCTTCTACTCCTGACGTTACTGTTAGTAATCGCAATGCTTGAGCCGAGTACGATAGACCAGTTTTCATCTGTCATCGGAGCTTAGGCCGCGAGTACCCGAGAGTCTGGAGAATGTGGATGCAGGTACGACTTGGCAAGCCCATGCGAGTCGTGGATCGCATACGCCCTTGCAAAGTACATGGTCGACATTCTTTCGCTCAATATTCGACCCAAATAGACCAGACCGGCTGACAGCTTTACCTGGTATACTTCCAACGCAACTCGATCACTCCTACGCGACTACCATAATGGATTCTTCTCAGCAACCAAGCATAACGTTGGCGACAACAGATGGTACTGCATCCTCAACATTACTCTACACACGCAGCACTAACGACCATACTCACAGATGTCCACGAAATCCATGCCATGATCTGCGAACTCGCCTCTTACGAAAAAGCCCTCGATGCCGTCGAAGCCACAGAAGACACCCTCAGACAAACCCTCACCTTCGCCGACTCACCTGCCACACATACCAACCCCGGCTATGCCAAGACACTCATCCTCCGCCTTCCCTCCACCCCCACATCCGGCACGAACGATAAGCCCTCCGCAGTAGCAGGTATGGCAATGTACTTCACCAACTACTCCACGTGGACCGGCCGTCCGGGCGTCCACCTCGAAGATCTATACGTTCGTCCCGAGTACAGAGGGAGAGGGTACGGCAAGTTATTGATCCAGGCGCTGGCGAAAGAGACGTTGAAGATTGGGGGGAAGAGGCTGGAGTGGAATTGTCTGGAGTGGAATGAGAGTAGTTTGAAGTTTTATGATGGTCTAGGTGCTAAGCAGATGAAGGGGTGGGTTGGACTACGGCTGGATGGGCAGGAGCTGGAGAAGATGGCTATGGGGAAGGCTAATGGGCAGACCAATGGACAGACGAATGGGCATTCCTAGATGCTTAACGGGTTTAGACCTCTAGACTTCGGCATTCACGATATCGTGTTCTGCTCTTCTAACTACGTTACATGACGCCTTCCCTTCTGTATCGTACGTCACTTTCGAAACAGCGCCCCGTACTGCTGCTTCACTCCAACCTCGTCATCGTGTCTCGTGACCAAATTCGCAAGTCTCAGTCTCAGCCCACGCACGCTAGAAATCCTTCCCCCGTTGATCCTCCTCTCGCATCAAACATCCGCCCCAATAATTCGCCAACGCGTGTATATAAGCTGAAATACAGTTTCAGCCGGTACCTTGCTTACAACTCGCAGGATGCGAGCGCTTTGGCTTCATGAGGCACATTGCGTTGAGTCTTTTGCCGAGTTGGGGAAGCCGATGGTTTGATCGACATTGGTTCTTTCGTGCGCGAAGCATGCCCGATGCTCAAGGGGGCGGTGTTACATGTGAGATCAGGTGGTCGCAGTGATGCGCGTTTGGTAGGGACGAGTATATAACAGTGAATCTGCCCACTGGTAGAGTCGCTCTCTGCTCGTTTCAAAGTCCAATATAAACAAGAATATCAACCAAACATCACCGCAATACAACACAATCAGTCAATCAAAACACATCTCCACCATGCGCACCTCAACCCTCATCCTCACCGGCCTGACCGCCTACACCGCCTCCGCCCAAACCACCACCGACCTAGCCGCCTCAATCCAATCCCAAGTCTCCTCCAACCTAGCCGCTGCCTCCTCCGGCCTTCCCAGCGACCTCGCCTCCTCAATCCAATCCCAAGTCACCTCGAACCTAGCCGCCGCCTCCTCCGCCCTCATCACAGCCGACTCCTCCCTCTCCGCCGCCATCGCCTCCGCGACTTCGGGTCTAGACGCCGGCTCCCTCATTTCCAGCGCGAACGCCATGGCGTCTTCGGAGATATCAGCCCTTTCATCCGAAGCCAAGACAGCTTCGGGGGCTGAGGCGAGTTCCTTGAGTGCGGAGGCTAGTTCGTTGAGTTCGAGGTTGACGGCTGCGGATGCGAGTGCGAGCTCATATTTGAGCAGTGCGAGTAAGGCTTCGACTAGTGCTACTGGGTCGGCGGCGAGTGCTGCTAGTGCGTCGAGTACTTCTCAGGCATTAGCTGTTGCTACGGCTGCGCCATTGGTACTTGGTGCGGTCGGGATGGTTGCTGTTGCGTTCTTGTGAGCGGCATGGTCGGAGTTAGTGGCTCAGAGGGATGGAGGGAGTGTTGAAAGATGGTGTTGTTACAGTTTCCAAATATCTATCGAGTGTATCATATAATACAGTAGTTAAGAGAATCCGAGCTGGGACAACATCGCAACACTATCCCTGCCAACCTTGGACATGTGTCTCTAGAGACGAAGCACTGAGCCGTCGAGCAGCAAGGCGTACATGCCCAAGATGGCTGAGCCGATCATCAAGGACGCGCGACCTGCTATCGTGTTAGCATTCACGAATCTGCAATTGAGAAGTCATCTGCAAGCATACCATAATTAAGGGCCGTCCACTTCTTCTGCAACTGCCTCAACTCCTTCTCACTCTTATCATCACTGTTGTTGACCTCCAGGTTCTTCGCCATAACACCCATACGCCTGTTCATGGGCACCATGATCAACAAGGCATACGCAGTCGTCGCAATGCTCATACCAAAGCACGTTGCTACGTAGGGAAGCTTCTCAGCAGCCACACGAGACGAATCGCGGTACAAGAATGCGGTCACTGTGACGGCCAGATTGCTGAGAGTGCAGACGGCGTTCAGGGGTGGGAAGAAGTGCTCGCTGTTGTGGAGGAGGTAGTCGGTCATCTTGCCGGCGTGGTGAGCAGGGACGGAAGGGAGCTGGAGCATAGGCATGATGAGAGGTGATTGAAGAGCAGAGCCACCTGTGGTATGTTGTAAGCTTTCTTGTCATCGTCTCTTGGACTTCTTGTTACTATACACACCGAAATTGACCGCAGCGCCGAGTGTCGCGACGGCCTGTAAAGGCGTCATCCACCAAAGGTTTCCTGTTGATGCCATCTTGTGGATGATGAGATGAGATGAGATGGGTGATTGATGGGGTTGTGATATATAGGTGTGAGAGTACGGAAACACGTGAAGGGGGGTGATTTCAGACTCCTACCAGCTCTCACATGCTTTTGTACTACCACCCTGCCGTTCACAGACAATGCTCACCAGAAGTCTATCGGCTCCGCACCCGGATCATGGACGTTGGTATATGCAAGGGAGGGAGCTTGGCAACATGTGAAGGAAAAGAAGCTTTCATACCCCTGCAGCAAACGGAGCTATAAAACGCCCGGGCCGATCACTCTTTCGTCACTACGGAGCTGCCAGGTATCAGATGGTGAGATTCGTAATAAATGACCGATGGTCTGTATATGAGAGTGGTAGGTGAACGATATTGTTGAGGTCGCACATATATCGTATGTGTTCCCCGTTGACATCGTGAAATGGCTACCGCGAGTACTCTGCTCAAGAGTAGAGTCCGTCGACCAAGCTACTTGAAAAAGCTCGCCCAAGCAGAAGACCTTATCGATCTCTTCCCACACAACTCATACATCGGATGGTCAGGCTTCACAGGTGTCGGTTATCCCAAGAAAGTCCCAACCGCCTTGGCCGCTCATGTCGAGAAGAATGGCCTTCAAGGTCAACTCAAGTACAACCTCTTCGTCGGAGCTTCGTCGGGCTCAGAGACAGAGAACAGATGGGCTCGCAACAACATGATTGAGCGACGAGCTCCCCACCAAGTTGGTAAGGAGATCGCAAAGGGCATCAACAATGGCAATATCAAGTTCTTCGACAAGCATCTATCCATGTTTCCCGTGGATCTGATGTACGGCTTCTACACCAAACACAAGGAGAACAACAGGCTGGATGTTGCAATCGTGGAGGCATCTGCAATCACAGAAGATGGTGGCATCATTCCCGGGGCCAGTGTCGGAGCATCTCCCGAGATCATCCAGATGGCGGACAAAATCATCATCGAAGTCAACACAGCCTCGCCGTCTCTAGAAGGTCTTCACGATATTACCATGACCGACCTGCCGCCGAGAAGGAAACCATATCTTATCATGTCGCCAGAGGACAAGATAGGCACACCGCATATACCGGTCGATCCAGAAAGAGTGGTTGCCATCGTCGAGTCTGACTACGCTGACCAGACGCAACCGAACGCACCCGAGGACGAAACCTCGCGAGCTATTGCAGCAAACTTGATCGAGTTCCTGAAACATGAGGTCCAGCATGGAAGATTGCCAGAGAACTTGTTGCCCATACAAAGCGGAATTGGTAATATTGCTAATGCCGTCGTCGGTGGTCTCGCTTCAGGTGGTGCCAACTTCAAGAATCTCAAAGTCTGGACTGAAGTACTTCAAGATAGCTTCCTTGACTTGTTTGACAGTGGGAATCTCGACTTTGCTACCGCGACTTCCATTCGCTTCTCACCTGACGGATTCGAGAGGTTTTACAAGCAGTACGAGGCTTACGCTCCCAAGCTCCTCCTGCGCTCTCAACAGGTCAGTAACAGCCCTGAGATCATCAGACGCCTTGGAATCATAGCAATGAACACACCAATCGAAGTGGACATCTATGCGCATGCAAACAGTACATGTGTGATGGGATCTCGCATGCTGAACGGTCTTGGCGGGTCGGCGGACTTTCTTCGTAGCGGCAAGTACAGCATCATGCACACGCCCTCCACCCGTCCCACGAAGAACGACCCTCATGGAATATCTTGCATAGTACCCATGTGTACGCACGTCGACCAGACGGAACACGATCTCGATATGGTCGTCACCGAGCAAGGCTTTGCCGATGTTCGGGGTATGTCACCTCGAGAGCGAGCGAGGGAGATTATCAAGAAGTGCGCGCACCCGGAATATCGACCTATCCTGCAGGACTACTTCGATAAGGCCGAGTTTGAATGCCTCAGGAAGGGATGGGGTCATGAACCGCACTTGCTTTGGAACGCTTTTGATATGCATAAGCATTTGAACGACCATGGGACGATGAAACTCCCGACCTGGGGATGATCTCTTCAGATCATACTGCTTGAGGATATATGTAGCCTATGAAGGACGCTTGTAGCCATCGACATCGGTGGAGTTGGCAATCTTCTCGTACTTTGAGCCATAGAGCTCGGTGTATGTCTTGATCTTGTTCTGCATCGCAGTATAGGCGTCGGAGCCAATGACCATACGTAAAGGTGGCGTATCCATCTTTGCAAACTCCCCTGCATAGACGTCAATATTTTGGTGAGTTCGATGTTATCATGGTGGGATGGCTTACACATTGCTCTAGCACCCTTGGCTGGGTCTCCGGCCTGCGTCCCATGTCGCTCCCCCATAGTCTTCTCGGCGTTGATGTGTTCGTACGCCTAATCACATCAGCATAAGCCATCCTCTTGGTTTGAGAGGGAGAGAGAGAGAGTCAACTCACAGCATTCTTCTCCTCCCCAAAAACCATCGACCGCCCAGCCCAATCCGTCCTGAACCCACCGGGCTCAATACAAGTCAAATGAATATTCCACTCAGGCTTCAACTCCTGACTCAACGCCTCCGTGAAGCCCTCCACCGCCCACTTACTCGCACAATAGATCGAGAAAGTCGGGACACCACGCTGCCCACCAATGGAAGTGATCTGTTGAATCTTGCCTCCGCAGGGTTTATTGACCTCTCGCATTACGCTCAGGGCTTTCCGAGTCACGCTCAGGAGACCGAAGAAGTTGACTTCCATTTGGGTGCGAGCTTGGTTGTCAGAGACGGATTCGAATTCGCCTGAGAGGCCGTAGCCGGCGTTGTTGACTACGACGTCGATGCGGCCGAATTGTTTGATGGCGGCGTCGAAGGCGGCGTCGATGGATTTCTGTTCGGTGACGTCTAGGTCGAGCGCGAGGTAGTTGTCTTTGGTTGTCCCGTCAAACTTCAGCTTCGATGAGCTACGTGCTGTGGCGACTACTTTATCGCCCTCCTCCAGACACTTTTTGACGAGTTCGTTGCCGAACCCCGTCGAGGTGCCAGTAATTAGAAAGACTTGAGGTGCCATTGTGGATAGTTTGCTTGGTGTGCTACTGTGTTATACAACTGTATTGTTGTAAGAGAGACAGGGGACAGAGGATCTTGCTAATCAATAACACCTTCATATGTTATTTGAGCGAGACTGATGTGGATTGTGCATGACGTAGGAAAAAGAGTATGTCCACCGTTATCTCCGAGCACCACAACGAATAGACTTTACAAATGACTTCTGCTGAGATGTGTTGAGGCGATGGAGAACTGACGGAGATTAAAACACCTGCTACCTCGCTACGGTGCAAGGCTTGTTAGGAACGATTCGCCAAGGGAAGAGCTCTGCCTCGAAACACTCTCCGAAGCCCTAGGGCACCCATACCTCTAAGACTCCATCACGCGGTGCTGCTGTTCCCTTGGAAGCTCTGCTTCAACAGCTCGGGCTTCCTGTCTTCTAAATCAAGCACCATTTGCCCGAACAAGCCGTTGGCCCAGGAGAACCATTGTCGAGTCCTAACATCGGCATTAGCATCTAATAAGTCGGAAACAATGAGGGCTGAGGAAGCCTTACCAATCGCTGATGTTGTAGGTATTGATCGACTCGTGGATGAGCCCAAGTCCATCAGTCGTGCTCACGATCTCTTGTAGCTGCTGCGTGATTTCAGCATCATCGTTGCTGGTCAGGATGCGAACAATCGCCGCCATAGGCCAAGCATAACCTGGTCCATCGTGTGCTCCGCCAATGGCGCTGATATCTGGCCCTCGCATGAAGTACGGGTTCTGTGCGCTCAGGATAAGTTGGCGAGTGTTTTGGTACACCGTATCGTTGACATCAAGGTAGCCGAAGAATGGTGCCGCAAGGAGAGATGGGATGTTGGCGTCGTCCATGATGTTGTGGCCCATGTAGCCATCGACCTCGTATGCGTATATCTGCCCACCCGATCTGGTCGTAACAATTCCAGAGGCGGTGATCGCGTCTCGAAGTCCGGATGCCATGCATGACATTCGTTGCGCCAGGTCGTTCTCGCCAATGGCCGCCGCAATGAGAGAGGCAGATGCGAGGTACCTAGAGAACATCATATTGGCAGGAATAAACCCCTGGAAGATAGTCGCATCATCCGAAGGCCTGAAGAAGGACCGGATCAAGCCTGTGCCGTTGTTGAAAGGGTTGCCCAGGCCGCCGTTCTCGGTGGTCTCAGAGGCTCGATTCGTTAGGCGGGTGAAAGAGTATGACAGCACGCTGACGTTGCCATCCGCGGTGTATGTTGGGACAGTCATGTTTGTTGCGACTTGCAGAATCGTCTCGACGGCGTCGACCCACTGATACTTCTTGAAGAATGTGGCGTCTTGAGTTGCATTGTAGTAATTTGACGAGACTTCGAGGAAAGCTGCGAGAGAGTCGAGCTCGTACTTGCATTCGAAGATGGAGGTGTTGGTCTATGGGCATAGTCAGCCAAGGCTCAGCCGCATCCGATGGTGTAGCTCACGTAGTTGGGCCTGACGGTGTCGTCGCTTGCGGAAGGGTTGGGAGACGGACTGACGCCAGACTCGATCGGTGGCTGGAAGCTGTTGCAGTACGGATCGATGAGGAGGTACCGAGCTTGGAGGTTGATCACACCACGGTACAGCGAAGCCAGAGAGTTGTAAGCATCGCTAGCAGTGAGTAACGGAAGGTAGGACTGCATCTGATTTGCCGAGTCACGCAGCCACATGGCATTGATGTCGCCGGTGATGACAAATGTGAGCTCCTCGTCGGATCCGTTGGCGGTGCCCTTCCATTTGATGGCAGTGTCCAGGGTGTTCGGGTAGCTGTTGACGAACAGACGCTTCAGATCCGGGTCTGTGATCAGGTTGGAGATGTTTGTGACGGCGCTCTCGACAATCGTTGAGTTAAAGGTACGGCAAGCTGGGTCTGGTCGCATGTAGCTGAGGTTGTAAGTGCCTCCAGAGAATGGACCATGAGGCACAAGCGCATAGGACACTGTCTAGAGTCAGCACCTTCAAATCGCTGGCTTACTGGTCGGCTTACAATAGTCCGGGCAGTCAGCATATACTGCTGTTGCTACAGCTAACGCAGTGGTGATGATGTTGTTTCTCATGATCGCGCGGTATGCATGCACTGTATGGTATAGAATAGTTCAAGACAGCAGCGAAAGGCGGCAGGATGGCTTACAAGTAACCTTTTGTACTTACTTGATCATGTATGCCTAGTGACGATCGCCAGTGCCTATCCGGTTGCCGCATGCACAGAACGCGGGGCTTGGGCGATGTTCCTGGTCCGTTGCGACTTTCCTACTTCGTAGTACATGAGGGAGTACGAGCCTGCTGTGCCGTGGAGGACCTAGTGTAGTATAGTAAGCACACCCATGGTCATTGTCTCACAGCTACACTTTCTGCTAGTATTGGCAAGTTCGATTCATCTCATGGCTGGGGATGACGACAGACATAAAGCCAATTCGGCGCCAGGAACACAATGGGGTCTGCAGTCAGACGACTCACGACTCGCTATAAGGCGGGGTATGCAGGTACAGTAGTATGTTGACGTAGTACGGTCTCGGTATGCGTGCGCATCGTACTGAAGGAAGCTAGAGTGTAACACGAGAGGCAAAGCAGCATAGATTGTGGAGGTGTCGTCGGGAATGTGGACGAAAACGTGCTGAAAGGGTGGGGCCGCGCATCACTCTTCCCGAGACCTCCTTCGTCTTTGTCTGACAAAAGGTACGACAGTCTGCTGTTCACAAGACATCGGATCTGGCAGCCATGAAAGTTGACGAGCATGCGACCATGTTTTGCTACCACATCCCACAGGCGTGATCGTGAGACTGAGACAACGACTGGCGTTTCGATGGAGTGAAAGGGGAGGTTGCGACCACTGACCCCAACTCGTTCAATAAACGATCGTCTGACGCATGGTCCTGAGTCATCCAGATGGATGAATTGGTGAAGGAGAGGACTGCTCTTCTGGCTTCCTCGGACCATGCAAGATGAATTTTGTCTTGCTATCCTTCCTTCCTTGCGCCGGAGCGGGTCTCCACGTCGGCCCTGCTCACAAGTCAGCATGATCTGAACGCGTCTCAAACGAGATATATGGCGCACCTGGAAACTCCTCCGACCATATTTCGTTACACAATCTGACTGCAAATCTCTCAAAGATGGCCATTCTCAGCATATACTGGAGTGGGATGTCATTCTCGGTACATGTCGTCTCGTCGGAAACGAATTTCTCCCAGGACGTCTCCTTCGAAAAAGCGACCTTGGCTCGGTTGACAAAGACTCTGCCCATGCTGTAATGCATGTCCTGTTCGGAGCTGTAAAATTCAGGATCTATCACCAGCTCCGCCCACTCATCTACACCGTCTTGGATGACATCCTTGACTTTCTCTTCATCTTCTCGCTGCTTCCACTCCCGGTAATGGATATAGAGTTTCGTGAAGTCGCGTGGTCGCGGAAATGGCCAGGGATAGATCATGAAGGTCTGCGGCGAGAACGAAGGTATGTCGAATCCTGGAGCGATTGGTGGTGGTGGCGGTGGCGGTGGCATCAAAGCTCGATCGGCGGCACTATCCTCTGTCTCCAACACTGGACCCGTAGTCCGATGGCTGGTCAGACGTCCATATCGTGTTCTTACAGCAGCCATCTTGGCTGTTTGCTGGCTCTCGGACTCACAAAGCAGACGTTGAGACCTGCTCCATAATACTCTGACTGGTGATATGTGCTTATTGCTGATCTGCTGGATATCGAACTTGCGAATGCTTGGTACTGTCTGATTTGGCAGAAGAACCATGGATAAAGATGGCTGTGATGCTGTCAATGGTATGGTGAATGGGTTTGCTACGGCGAGCATGCTTGACCGATGGAGAGCCATATCCCCGGTGATACAGCCAGCAACGGTTAAGTGCAGCATTGAGTACACGCAGATGGGTGCTCGATGGCAAGAGCATTCTTTGTGACTGGTATTGACTACCTTCTACCTGACAGAAGCTTTATAACCACCGCTCCTGGTCAGCATGCTGGTGACGCGGTTCTCGTTTTGCACTTGCTCACGACACATGGCTTCGAAGCTGCGCTTGCTGTCTTGAATTAGATTTAATAATTTCCACTGTCTGCGCAGGATACCTCGCCGTTCATTGCAAGTCATGAAGGATGTGTCGACTCCCAATTAAAGACGGACTCATTGTCAACTCTCAGGCCTATGTGGTCTGAAAATATCTGAAAACACCTCTACGTGAGCGTGGATAAGGCTTTATCGCCAGCTCTGTATTGTTATTATTTAGACAGATTTCCTCATCGTCAGCGCTCTTTCCATCGTCGTGGACCGTACGGGAACAGGGCTCCTAGAGACGGCGTAGCATTTAACGATTTCGACTTGATGAAATGGTACGTCATTGGATCGGATCGATCTCCGATCCAGATCTCAAATCTCGGTAACCAGATCTACGCGTAAAGCGCGACTATCGCGCGTCAAATGTAGTCGTACTCTTGTGCTTCCATCTTGTCTTTGCTGTCTAACACATGCTAGGCAGTGGTTTGGCGTGATCGAACGTCAGACGATACTGACTTCTTGGATGTGGTCGGGATATATCGTGCACTGAATTTGGCCTGCTTTGGAACTCTTGAATTGCAGCGTAGCCGACGAGCAGTGGCAAACCTACGACTTTCAATGGATATGTCGTCTGAAGCCGGAGACATGGCGAAGAGCACTCCACCGACATCGCCAGAGGCTCGCGACGATGGTCCAACAGATATCATGCAGAAAGAAGAGGCACGAATGGCAGAAGCAAGACGCAAGGAGAGCGAGAAGCGTGAGCGCAAGCTGGCGGCCGAGCGCGAGAAGGAGATCAAGGGTGGCGCGGGAGCAGTCGACTCGAAGTTCAAGGCGCTGGAGTACCTGCTCAGTCAGAGTAAGCTGTACTCCACGATCATGCTACAGCAGATGACGCAGCAGGAAGAGGCACAAACGGCCAAAGACGACCGAAGTAAGAAGCGTGCTGCGAAGCGAGAAGCCAAAGCCGAGGAGGCAGCGCAAGAGAGTCAGAAGAGGACGACCAGAGGTGGAATCACGCGGGAGGAGACCGGCGACAGCGAACAAGCATCGCCTCAGAAGAAGCTTCCAACCCGTGGTAGAACAGCTAAAGGTAGCAAGAATGGCAAGATATCTGATTATGTCAACAAGGAGGATGTGCAAGCCAAAGCTGGGCAGCAATCGATCTCAGAGGCACTCGCGGACGAAAACAAAGATGCTGATGTCCAGCCTGGAGACATTGGTATGCAAGATCTGCGATCTGCCAAGCAGCCGGATATGGTCACTGGTGGATTGATGCGGACATATCAGCTCGAGGGTCTTGAATGGCTGATATCTCTGTACGAGAACGGTTTGAACGGTATCCTTGCGGATGAGATGGGTTTAGGAAAGACGATCCAGACGATCTCCTTTATTGCCTTCTTGCGTGAGAAGGGGATAAATGGCCCTTTCTTGATTGCTGCACCACTGAGCACGACAAGTAATTGGGTCGCGGAGTTCACGAAATGGACGCCGGACATCCCGGTTGTGCTGTATCATGGCAGTAAGCAGGAACGCGAAGAGATCCGGAACAAAAGGCTGCGCAACCCCAGTAGTCCAGCATTCCCGGTCATCTGCACCAGCTACGAGATATGTATGAACGACCGCAAATTCCTGCAGCATTATGGCTGGAAGTTCATTATTATCGACGAAGGTCACCGCATCAAGAATCTGGACTGTAAGCTCATTCGCGATCTGCAGTCGTATCAATCGGCGAATCGACTTCTCATTACTGGCACACCGTTGCAGAATAACCTCACCGAGTTGTGGTCGCTATTGCATTTCTTGATGCCCAATATCTTTGATAAGCTGGAGTCCTTCGAATCATGGTTCGACTTCAGCTCGTTGAAGGAGAAGAATGGATACGAGCAGATCTTGTCAGAGGACCGTCAGAAGACTCTTGTTACCAGTCTACATGCTATTCTGAAGCCCTTTCTGCTGCGTAGAGTTAAGGCTGATGTCGAGACTTCATTACCAAAGAAGCGCGAATATGTGCTGTACGCACCGCTAACGCATACGCAACGAGAGCTATACACTGCTATCCTCGAGGGCAACAGTCGTAGCTTCCTGGAGGACAAGATGGTCGAAAGCATTAGTGGAAGGTCAACCCCAGCAAGTGTTCGCAGTCGAAGTCTCAAGCGCAAGGCTCTTGACGATGTGTCCACGCCAAACAAGAGCGCAAAGTCGAGCCGGGCGTCAACTCCTGCCATGAGCAATGGTGCCAGTGCAAAAACGAGGAAAGCTAAAAAGAGCCAGAACTATGAAGAGTTGTCGGACACGAAATACTTCCAGCAGCTCGAAGACGGCTCATCATCGAACCTTGAAGACGATGAGGAGCAGGACGAAGTAGAGACGGAACGATCCAAGACACTTGCACTAGCCAAGCGCGAGATCTCGCAGAAGAAGTTACAGAATCCCATCATGCAGCTACGACAATGTTGCAACTCGCCACACAACTTCTACTATCCCTTCGATCTAAACGACAACACACCTGTAGACGAGAGCCTGATCACCGAGTCCGGCAAGATGCTGCTACTTGATCGGCTGCTACCAGAATTGATCAGCCGAGGACACAAGACGCTTATCTTCTCCCAATTCAAGACACAACTCGACCTGCTGGAGACGTACTGCAGCGAATTGCGAGGCTAGCCAGTATGTCGCATAGACGGTTCAATAGCACAATCAGAGCGACAAGAGCAGATCCTGTCTTTTAACGAGGCCGATAGTGAGACCAACATCTTTCTGCTTTCCACCCGTGCGGGAGGTCAAGGCATCAACCTGGCATCGGCAGATACAGTCCTCCTCTTCGACAGCGATTGGAATCCGCAACAGGACTTACAGGCACAAGACCGAGCTCATCGTATCGGTCAGACGAGACCCGTGATCGTCTACCGCTTCGCAACCAAAGGCACAGTAGAGCAAATGCTGCTCGAGAAAGCAGACAGTAAGCGGAGACTGGAAAAGCTTGTTATACAAAAAGGTCGTTTCCGCAAGGGCGCGGAAGTGGCTGGGGCGGACTTCACTGAGCTGCAGAAGCTGTTGGGGAAGGATGATGGGGAGAGGATTGATTTTGCGGATGGGCAGGTGTTGCTGAGTGATCGGGAGTTGGCTATCTTGACGGATAGGAGTGAGGAGGCTTTTACGAGGGCGAAGAAGGGAGAGGACGCTGTTGGGGAGGCGTTCAAGGCTGTGGAGACTAAGAAGGATGGGGTTGGGTTGCTTGAGAGTTTACAGAAGTAGTCTTGTCGTCCATCGTACGACTTTTTCCGCTGCCGTCAGTATTGCCAACGCCACCCTCTTCCGATTGCTTCAGATCAGTGCTGCGCTCATACACCTGTAGCACCGGCAACTTGAGGGCTGGCGGGCGATCCATTGGCTAGGCAGTCCGTGACCTCTCGCTCTTGCCAAACCTTCAGCTTGGTCACCGTTCCTGGGCAGCCGCGAGCTGGGCAGACCCAAATGCCTGTGCCTTCGCCAAACTGGAGGCGAGGACACTTGCTGCACTTGCCGACGTACATGGCTTTCATCTCTTTCCCCTCCCCATCGAGCACGAGCCTGTCTACGACCGACATGCTCAGGTCAGTATCGCCGCGCATGAGGCTGCGGAACGCTTCGTGCTTCAACAAGGCACGCAAGCGGATGTCTCTGACAGCATCCACGACTGCAACAACGTTTGCCGGGTAAACGACACCCGAGAAGTACACCTGTTCGATGAACGCGGTAAGCTGCGCCTCAGCAAGGACTTCGAGCTTGACACGTAAGCGGGACAGAGCTTCGGCGCTGAGGCATGTGAGAAGGTACTTGTCGGCGACCACGCACACATCCAGATGGAATTCGGCAGTCGGCTCCGCCTTCAAAGGCTTCTGGCGGGTTTGGTAGTCAAAGGTGTACAGCCACCGGAGCATCGCTTCGACTGCATCCTCGTTCACGTCGTCCTTGAGCTCAATAACAGACTGCTGCGCTTCTGCGAAGGTCTTGTTGGGCCCACACATCTCTGCAAAGTATTTCGACTTGCTGCACAGGATCATGCGATGGCATCTCCGCTCCCGTGCGCCAAACTTGATTGTAACATCTGAGAACGCCTCCTGGTCGAAGAAGCTGCTTGTAGTCAGTGGCGAGCTCGAATGAAGACGATGTGGCATGCTCACCTCTTCTCGTCGAATCGTTGTGCCATCCTATATGCAGGTGTAATTGCCCAAAGTATGGTGATCCGGACAGCTCTGCATGAGGCTTGCTCTTACAAACAGAAGGAGAAGGTGAATGACGAAGCCGCTTGCTTCAATGAAGTGACGTCTAGCACAAAGAAGGCTCTACCAGGACTCGACCAGAACTTTTCAAGGCACCTCCATCAGCCCTGGATACTGCGCTCAAGTGCTGCCCTTCGCTAGGATAAATCCTCTTTAGCTTTTGCAATTAAGGATCTATCGTAAAAGCATCGCAACGCACGAAACTGTAGTCCGTTGGTGCCTTTGCCTTCATCCGCTTCCCCAAGAGTATACGTGAAAGACTGCGGTACATCGACTTTGCCCTTGCCAGTATGCAGGCTTGTGATCGTCTGCATATGGATGTCATGAGTACCCTTCTGATCGTCCGTAACGATGATCAAGCTCAGCAGATCCCTCTCGACCTTAGGGAACATGCCATACAGTTCACGACCAAAGAACTGCCAGAGTCCTCGACTGCCCTGGCTCATGTCGATAATGCTGTTGTCTGGCATTGTGACTCTGCAGTCATCGGCATAGTACCTATCCGGCTGTGTTGTATCGAATCTTTTGCCAAAGTCTTGGACGTACTTGGAGTAGAACTTCATGGCAGGGTGGTCAGTCGCCCACGCTTCTGCTGATGTTGGCGCCGAGAAGTACAGCGTAGAGATGACCATGATGGCGGCCCTAAACGATGCTGATATTCGAGCGACGACGGTATCGTCACCAGAAACGGAGCGATGGAGCTGACGAAATCGTTCCAGCTGGATCTTTTATCTGACTCTTACGGTACCAATTCAGTCCCTCTGTCAGCCGAAAAGACTCCTCTTCTCACTCTTTTACCATCTCAGACACCGTGTAGGTTCAATGGGGGTTACTATGAAGAGTGTCCCTGTCTGCTCTGCGTTCAACTGTTCTCGAAGGCACAGAAAGGTAGGACTTTCTCGATTGCGGTCCCTAAGGCTGACGTGGGCCAACCAGTCCGCCAGCTTCAACTTCAAAGCCTGAAAATTTAGGTGCTCACACGAGCCACTTTATCAAACCATGGACACGGTACAACGAGCACGGCAAGAGCAACGACATCCACGCTCAACAGGAGACCGGAAACCGCTGAAAGTAGGTACATCAACGAGAGAAGACAGGACGCTGCCTCTTCACTACCTGCGAGACTAGAATGAGTAGGGCACTTCTAGGGCAGCACAAAACGAGTTTAGTGCACAGCTGACGATGGATTGTAGGTCACGTGCATCAGCCGTGCTGACCCACCAAGCGGTCAACAATATCCTCCGGCAGTATGTGCTCAGGTAACCGCTGGTATAAGAAGGACACGGCCCAATGTAGTGATTTGGCATCTTTGATCACTACGCATTTGCACCATCCTCACCATCCACTACAATGACGAAACAACTGGTTTGGCTGGTTACTGGCTGTAGCTCAGGCTTCGGTGTCGACTTCATCAAGGCCGTTCTTGAACGGGGAGACAAAGCAATTGCAACGGCCCGCAATTTCGACAGCTTGAAGCCGCTAATCGAGGCCGGTGCTGCCTCCCTACAGCTGGACGTCTCTGCATCAGCAACAGAGATCCGTGGCAAGATCGACGAGGCGGTGGCGATATATGGTCGCATCGATGTACTGGTTGAGAACGCCGGCTACGCACAGTATGGTCCTGTTGAAGAGATACCGTGAGTCGAAGTCGCTTTCTGACTGCCTGTCTGAATCCCGCTGAACAATGACTCTTTCCGCAGTGAAGCTCTCGTTCTCAAGCAATTTCAGACCAATGTCCTTGGGAACATCCATCTCATCCAGGCTATCATGCCGCACTGGAGATCCCAGCAGTCTGGATTCTTGGTCGTGAACTCAAGCGAGGATAGTGCATGGCATACATTTCCCGGCTTCAGCGCATATTCTGCCTCCAAAGCAGCGCTAGACCGCTTCATCGTACTCTTCAAGGCCGAGACTGCCAATCTTGGCTATATCAAGACCTTGACGATACACCCCGGACCATTCAGGACTGATGTTGCCAACGCAAGCAAACATCAATTCAAGAATCCAGATCGTGCTCGACCCGACAAGCCGACTAACTACCAGTGGCTAAACGACTTCTTCGTTGGACTGATACCAGACTTTGACAGGAAGCAGATAGGTGATCCTACTAAGCTGGCCAAGGTAGTTGTGGACATGGTCAGAGATGAGGGTTCGGCCAAGGGCAAGACCCTACCCAGTAACATGCCATTCGGAGTAGAGGCTGTGAAGTTGGCTCGAGAGCACGCGCAAAACTTGTTGCGGGTTTGTGATGAGTGGGAAGGCGTGGTTGGTGAAGCAGTAGACTTCAAGGGAGGGCAGGAGTCTAAGAAATGATTGATGTTGCCCTCCATGGCCGCGCTGCCCATTAGATATAGCATCATCACTATAGCGTCCTTATGCAAGCAGCGGCAGTACTACTGTACCTGACATTCAGATGTGCTGGCTGCATTGTCTGCCTGTTCCAGACTGCGTGTCCTGTGTATCCTGAGTCCATGAGGCAGGCAGTACGACCAAGTCGACTTAGTTCCTGGAGACGCAGACATCAGAGGAGACGTGAGGATACAGCAAGTACGATGCCTCTCAGATCACGCTGACCATCCGCCGCCCGCCCGACGAGCTCTTGCTTCCCAATCATGATTTGAGAAATCGTGCAGGACTGAAAGTGTAGGTGCCATACGCCAAGTCTCACGGTCAGCCAGTTGAGCGGGGTAAAGGCTAGGTCGCGCGTCCATGAAAGGGCCGGACGTCAACATTTCGGCGTGGTCTCGTATGCTTCTTGTATACTACTGTTAGAGCGACATCACCAAGAGCAAGTCCATATCGTCCTATTTCCGGTTCAAAACATTGGTGGAAACTCCGTATCCCGCATCCGTCTGCGTGTGAAAGCGGTCAGCATTGTACCCAGTAACGGCTATAAAGTCGTTGTCACTTCAATTCCCGGGCAGGATTGCTCCACTAGCCAGTCGACTACTGAGTCGCCAACCTGGCCGCCAATGCAGGTTGCACAGGACTCCCCAGGCCTCATCGGAGGTGACGCGAGTAACGGTACTTTGTCGGACACCCACGGGATCGGACTGCTGCCCACTGGCGGCACGATTGGTGACCTCGATGGCATGTCCTTTGGGCCCCCACCCATCACGACGAACGGTTTGAAACTCGAAGGCAGTGGAGGACACCAGAAACCTGCCAAGCCCAAGCAAAAACGAAACAAGCCCACATTGTCATGTCTGGAGTGTGTCGAGCGCAAGACGAAATGCGACCGTGGACGACCCTGCCTCGCTTGTGTGAAACGACAATCGGAATGCCAATATACGGTGGTGGCAAACCTCATAGCAACCGCAGACCGTAAAGGCAGTACGAGTAACAAAGCCAGATGTGTCGCGAAGCCGAATAAAGTACGCAAGAACAGCACTTCGTCTTCGGCGACCATAACCTCACCAACCACCGATAATGGCTGGGCTACGATCGAGAACCGAGCACACCGGAAATCCATGTCATCGAATGGATCATCACCATATCTGCTATCAAATGTTCCATATGCTAGGTCTTCGCCTTCGAATGTCTTTGGCGTTGGATCACAGCACCCCTTCTCTAATTACTGGACATGTCAGGGTGGTCTGCCAGAGGTGATTAGTGTTATGCCTTCGAAGGATCAGGCGGATATTTTGATTGAGAAGTACTTTGAGTCTGTCGACCCAGTATATCCCTTCATGCACAGACGGACCTTCTATGCCGACTATGAACGATTCTGGGCTCTGGCACCGGAGGAGAGGAACAATACCGACGCATCATTCATGGCACTGCAATATGCAATGTATGCCCTTGGCACGCAGTTCATGCAGTTTCCATCATACGAGGAGCGGTCACAAACGGCAGAGTTCTACTGTTCGGCCGCCAATCAAGCATTACGAGTCTATTCCTACCTCAATCGAACATCAATGCGTGCTATCCAGGCTATGCTGCTTATGGCATACTTCCTGATGAACGACAATCACGCTTCCGATGCATATGCTTGGGCTGGCATACATCTCCGGCAAGCCTATGCCATGCGACTCCATCGAGATCCCGATGTCGTTGTCCCCGACGCATCTGTGCTCGAGAAACAGCAACGACGCAAGCTCTGGCAAGCCGTCTTCCACCACGATACTTTCCTCACGGTCCTGCTCAAGCTCCCACCCACCGCCACCCATAGCGATGTACCTGTGGAATCCCTCGCCGATGAACACGAACTCAGCATGGACGGCCTAGACACATGCCTGGGCACGCACTCGCGCGTCGAAAACCTCATGAGCATCAGCGTCATCGCACCCCAAGCCTGCGAGCCCCTCGCCCCACCACTACCCCACCACATCGTCGGCCCCGACACGATGAAAAGCGACGTAGCCTTCATGCGAAGCATGTGGCACCTCGGCAACCTCGTCCAAGAAAACTTCTCCTCCCCCTCCTCCCTCTCCCTCCCACTTGCCAACAGCCCGCGGCACAAAGACAACCTCATCGCGACCTTCAAACGCCTCTACAAGTCCTTCCCCTCGCACCTCACGAACCTGGACTACAACGCGCTGCAACAACAGAAATCCCTGCACCCACGCGCAGCCCGGCAGAACCTCTTCCTCAGCTCGAACTACTTCCACTGCATGATGCTGCTCCAATCCACCGACAACGAAGCCGGGGGCGTCGAACCGAACATCAAAGGCGCGCTCGAAGCCGCCCACGAAGCCATCTGGTCCTTCTTCAAACTCTGGGGTCTCTTCGAAAGCGAAGCAGGTGTCTGGTGGGTCTTCCAGCATCGGGCCTTCGAGGAGGCGCTATTAATAGCACATTTGTTATCACAACCTTTACCCGTGGATGGCAACGGCGAGGTCCTGTATGATCCGGTCTATGACCGGGCGAAGGAGGATGTGGCGCGGATGTTGGAGATAATGGATCGGAATTTCCGGTATGGGGGCAGTTTGGAGATGCATCGGACGCGGAAGGAGGTGCTGCAGCAGGCGTTTGAGGCGATTGTCATATAAATTTGATGGAGGTCCAGCTCTTCTGTAGATGCTGTATATTGGTACAAAGTGCTCATGTTATCTATAAATCTCAGCTATCTACAGTTGCCCCCATCTTGTTACGTGCATATCAATCTCGCTCACCCTGCCGCGATGCAAATAATGTCACTCCACTCACGGAGGCGTGGTTCGGTCCAAGGGTTATGACCGTAATGGCAGGCGGGCTAGTTAGTGTTGGATACTTGCAACACCGGACACAGTGGCAAGTAGCCAAACAATCATCCATCTCAAACGATGGAGAGGTTAAGCCATACGAGCCCCGAGACTCTTGCTAAGCAACAGATCTGCTGGTCTTCACCAATTTGATATCATAGAATGGAGAGGTCGGGGGCCAGCATCTCGATCACCGGCATCTGGCTTTGCCATCATGGAGTGGAATTCCATGATATCCTTCCAGGCGTACAATGAATGCTTCGCCTGCTAACTTACCTCATCAATCAGATACTACAGGGTCATGTTGAAGTCACGTGAGGCTGTGTGATCGTTGCTTCCCTGGCTTTCACAATCGCACATGATGCCGTGTTTCACGCGCTATGCAGAGTGGCGGAGAGATAGAGTAAAGTGGGGAATAATGTCTTGCTTGTTGTCAAGCAGGAGGAGAAGATGTGAGAAGATGTGAGATGGAAGTTCCGGGATCCGGATGACCCTTGGGGGCACGTGCAGTGTGCCGTCCGTGCCGCTCGATCGCCAACGACGCTACGACCACGAGGCATGGCGACAACTCTATTGTTTTGGGAGGATTTGTCCAACTACAGTATCACACATTGCCGAGATATCAGGATTGTAGTGCATACTGCATACTGGCTTGCACGAGATACTACCATCACACACCACAACACGGCTGGACCGGACTTGGGTTCTTGCGTCGTTTGCTGGTGACGTAGTCCGTTGCCCAGAGGCACCACCGTTGCAACCGCGAGCACTGTATCAGGCGGCCTCACAACAGACATCGAGAGGCGACAACACCAATATCGCTGCAGCATACTGGAGACGACATATACCACTGATGGCACAAGCCGCGCTCGATCACGGCTCACAACCCCACCTCACGAGCCTCCCCACCCTCCGCACAATCTACACCGCTGCACGACCGACGCCGATAGGGAGTGAAGATGAGGTTCCTACAGCACAAGGCATCGAATGGCAGGTCGGTGATCAATGGCGGAACCATGTCGAGCAGCGACCATGGTGGAAGGCGGCCGGGGCAAATCGGACGCCGGAGCTGGGCTCGACTGGAAAGGGCATCCTGATAGGAATGCTGTCCGCTTTTGGTTCGGCGGCGCTGGTGGGATTAATCGTCGCCATTGTCTACTTCTTCCGATCGGACCGAGGACGGATACTATTAGATCGGATTAGCCGGCCTGGAGAGTTTGACGATGAACAGCAGTTCTTGCGGGAAGAGGAGGAGGCGCTGGCCGAGATGGATGATTTGCAGCGGGCGGAATATCACCGAGCGAAGGGTATGCCATCCGCCATCCTAGCATGAACCAGCCATGCCATTAACATACTAACAATGTTTTACAGCATTCGTCCAAGTCAACCCCCCCGAATCCGCCCAAACCGACATCTCCCTCTCCCAATTCCTCGCCATCCAAGAAAAAGGCGTCTCGGCCTGGGAATTCGAGCCCGAACTGGAAATAGCAAACTGCTTCGTGGAAGCGCGCACGGAAATCGAATTCTTCGACTCCGAATGCTCCGTCCAATCCAACCTGCCCATGCCCAAACAAAACGAAGTCTACTACTGGGAAGCGAAACTCTACGACAAGCCGGACACGACCCTCATCAATATCGGCCTGACCACGAAACCCTACCCACTCTTCCGCATGCCGGGCTTACATAAAACCAGCATCGCCTATTCATCTACGGGTGTGAGACGTTACAACCAACCCTTCACGCCCACCCCAACCTACGGCCCCCCTTTCGTCCAAGGCGACGTAATCGGAATCGGCTACCGTCCTCGCACGGGAACCGTCTTCTCCACCCGCAACGGCAAAAAACTCGACGATATCGCGCACGGTCTCAAGACGCAAAATTTCTTCCCTACCGTCGGCGCCAATGGGCCTTGTCGCGTGCACGTCAATTTCGGCCAGATGGGTTTTGTCTTCATCGAGGCGAATGTGAAGAAGTGGGGACTGGCGCCTATGACGGGGAGCTTGGCCCCGCCGCCGCCGTATGGGAGTGAGGCCGGGTCGATTTTGTTGGAGGGCGGGAGGGAGGGGGTGAGGGAGGGTATGGGATTTTTCGGTGGTGGTGCGCAGGGGGGCCATGGGCATGGGAGGACGAATTCGGCGCAGGTGAGGTTGCAGGGCAGGCCGACGAGGAGTCCCGGCCCCGTGAGGAGTCCGACGGATATTTCGCTTGCGCAGCTGAATCTGATGGATTCGCGATTTGAGGAGGTGGAGGAGGAGGAGGAGGAGGAGGGGGATGGGGCGGGGGAGGGGGGGAGTGGTGGGGTGGTGCCTAATTCGGATGAGACGCCGCCTCCGTCTCACGATCAGGATCAGCAGCAGGGTCAAAGCCAAGGCCAACTTATCGACGCGGGATTACCGTTCGAACCGCACGATCATCCACCGCCTGAGTACGAGTCACCTGAGGGCTCCATCAACCACGATCACGCGCATCGGGGGGGCAATGGTGATGATGATGATGATGATGATGAGGAGCAAGGAGATGCGGACGACGATGACACGCCGAGGGCTTCCGAGCAAGAAGATCAAGGTCGAGGGGATCGACAGCCCTTGATCCCGCCACGGCGAGGAGGAGGAGGAGGAGGAGGAGGGAGTAGGGGTCCGGATAGTCCCCCTATTCCTACCTATGAGGCTGCTACTTCTGCTACTTCTGCTGCCGAAGCTGCGAGGGGCAGGAGGGTGGCGAGGCAGGACTGAGACTATGCCGAGACTGAACAAGTGTTGGAGCGGTGGGGTGGTGGGGGTGGTGGGGATGGTTCGTGGCAGATTCTGGGATTTTTTTAGCGTTTGGCGTTCTGGCATGCTGATATGGAAAAATTTTCGCTCACAGTATTCCGGGCTGAATGGATGAGTGGTCCGGGGCGCATAGGCAAAGGGCAATGTTAACCTGCGAAAAGGGCGGACGATGGTCGCAGGAACGAGATGGAATTCGGACTTTTTGCCTGTTGACCGTGTTTTCCTAGGAGAGAGAGAGAGAGAGAGAGAAGGGGGGAAGCGGCTTGAGCGCCTGTGGGAACGTTAAGCCGGGTTCGGTCATATCACGATGTACATGCAAGAAAGGCAAAAGAGGAGTCTTCACTACCCCCAGCTTCGCAAGCGTCTCATGGCCCGCCCTTGTGGTAATGCGAAAGAATGGAAGTGACTCCCTCTCGGCTCGTATCTGTGTGACACTTTGTCCTGCTTGCGAAGTTGCTGATGCTGGATACACTAGTACCGTGCTGTTCTGTAGTGAGTGCCCTTCATCCTTCGTTGCCATCTAAGTGGGAGAAAAGATAGGGACATTTCAATCATCCCCCGGCCATCTGCTCCTGCCTCTCTCTCTCCGCTTCTCCTTCCTCTTTACCTCATCTGCTTCTTCTTCTTCTACTTCATCTGACTCCCTCGTCTGGCACCTCAACTGTACCGTCTGCAGAGACGCTGTACGCCGAGCTCGCCTCCACGAGCGTGGTACCCGACTCAGCGTCCCCAGTATCAGAATCAGAATCAGAATCAGAATCAGAATCAGAATCAGAATCAGAATCAGAATCAGAATCAGAATCAGAATCAGACTCAGAATCATCTTCAACCGCCGTGTCCGTCTCGGAACTGTCCCTCGAAGAAGAAGCCCTCCTAGCCTCTCCCCGTCCCCGACACGCTCCCCTGAGCAGATGCACGTCCACCGCTACCTCCTCCACCTCCACCTCCTCCTCCACTGGCCCCTGCACTCCCACCACCACCACCACCACCACCACCCCTCCCCACCCCACCTTCCCTCCCCCTCCTTTCCTTCTTAAAACACCCAAAAGTCCCCTTACTCCCCTCCCTCAACCCCTTCAACACCGCCCTCATCCCCCCCAATTCCCCCTGCAACTCCCCCCTCCCCCTCTCATCCGTCCGTTCATCCAGGGCCAAATAGACTTGACTCTGCACCTCGGCCGCCTTCTCCGACGTAAACAGTTGTAAGGTCTGGGCCCAGAATTCCACGTCCAATGTGGCTTGCATGAGCATGGGAAGGGAGTAGTGTTGGTAAGCGGATTGGAAGGTGGAGAGGAAGATCGAGGAGGATTTCTCCAGCAGATACGTCATTATTTGGGCGAGTAAAGGGTGGGTGGGGACGGAGGTGGTGGTGGTGATTTCGGTGTGCAGGAGGACGAGGTGCAGGAGGAGGGTGTAGATGTACGGGCTTGCGTTTTGCGGAGGTGTGGTGGTGGTGGTTGGCTTTGCGGGCGCCCAGGAGGGGCTATTGATGCCGTCGTGGATTTGGATGGACATGAAGTCGATGGTGGGTCGGACGTAGGATTGGAAGAGGCGGGCGTCGATTTGGCCGAGGGCGTCGCTGGGGGAAGGATATTTGTTTAGTGGGATACTCATCTCTCTCAAGACGAATGGACGCTTGGAAGTAGAGGGCAAGGTCAGGACTTACCGGATCGTCTTCGTGTCGTCTGTTAGTGTGACGGTGAAGTTCGTCTCAAACGCCGAGATCAAATGCGGGATGACTTCTGCCCGCAAATGCGATAGGTTCGACAACGTCATGAGGATGCGGATATTCTGTCGCGAAGTTAGCACATAGATTCTCATCCGCCGTAGCCTCACAAATAGTACTTTGTTCCCAGCATCCAAAACCCCACCCCCACTCTCACCCCCCACCTCTCCTCCCCCCTCCCCGTCAACAACAACCCCGTCCCCTTCCACCCCACCAATCCCCTTCCCATCCCTCTCAGCCCCCTCAACCATCCCACTCAGCATCTTCCACAAACTCGTCACCACCGTCCCCCTCACAACCTGCACCAACTTCTGTGGCGGCGGCACCACCACCTCCTTAGTCCCCCTCGTCCCCCTCACCGCCACAACCTCACTCACATACGCGATTTTCTGAAACCCGATCAACACCCTCTCCTCCCACGCGCGAAAAGCCTCGGGCATAGTCGTCAGATCCCTGCGATCCGGGGCGCGGTGCCAGAGTTCGAGGTACTTTGTTCGATCGGCGTCGGTGGCGAGGGCGGAGCAGAGGGCGGCGATGCTGCGTTCGCGGACGGCCGAGACGAGAGTTTTGAGTCCCTCGGTATTCTTAGATTGCTTCACAACTTCCAGTCCCGCCAGCTCCGCCGCCGCTGTGCCGACGACGGTGAGGAGGAGACTGAGATAGTGGGCTCCGGAGAGGGAGTTGGCGTACGGAGGCCAGAAGGCGAATTTCTCCCATGCTTCGCCTTTCATGGGACTCGGAGGCGGGACGGCCTGGGCGTCGAAGGTGAAGGTCCTCCTTACCGCTCCCGAGCCAGCGGGTGTTTTGCTCCCTGCGGAGTCGGGCGTGATGGGTGTAGGTGGGATGGGACTATACAGTTCACTCAGATCCTCCACCGGGGTATCGGCAAACAACCCCATGATCGCCTCACGCAATTGAGTCACGAGTGCTATGGCGCTTTCGCGCAAATTAGCTACATCATCTGGTTCGAGCTCGAGATGTTCTATCCCCGCTGAGAGGACTGCACCGGGGAAAACATTCTGGGCTTTACCATCGATGAACGATTGGGCAGTTGACCAGAAGTCCAGGATCTCAGCCAACAGCCCACTCTGCGGGCTCAACAGGGAGCGGAAGGAAGCTAAGACTTTCTCCCAGAATGCCAGGGTAGCGGGCGTATCCATCTCCTTCACACTATCCCTAGCTGTAAGAATGGAGCCAGTATTGGAGGCCGAGCGAAGATACTGCGCTAGTTGTCTACCATCCTGCTTATCATTCGCCGCCAATCGTCGACGCTGGATCTCAATCTCAATCCTTGCGCGCTCAAAGGACCGAGCGATTTTGTCCTTCAGATAAAGCGAACGACTGTTGAGCCATTGCCAGATAGGATTCTCATCCACGCCAAGCTGGAGTAAGACGCCGATGAGTTCCATGTGCTCTTCCTTATCCGTCTCGTCGGCCACAGCAGCGGGTTTGCGGCCATGATTACTTTTCAGTCGCCGCCAGACATCGCGTTTGAAGGTCTCGACTTGCGTGGAGACGTCGTGGTATGCTTTGGCTTGGATGAGGATCTGCTGGGCATCCTGCTCGCCGATCGGGACACCGGTCCTCTGCGCCAGATCCGCCACCTGCCTTGCTTGATCCGCACCTCGATTCGCTTTCCTCCATCCATCGATCACAGTATCGTAGTCGTTTTTCTTGACTGCCTCATGAACCACACTACCCAGCTTGAACGTCTCCTGGTACTGTTCCAGAGCACCCAGGACAGATTTCAACGTCTCCTCCTTCTCCCGTCCACCTATCGCCGGTCCCCATACTTCTTCCGCCTTGATCGCGACTTCTTGTAACGGTACTTTGATGCCCAGGACTCCATACTCAGATTCTCGTGTAAGAGCATTCTTCTTCGCCGTCACAACAGCAGGTATGGCTCCAAGCGTGGGAGAGAAAGGTCCACTGGTATTACGAAAGTGCGTCTGACTCCTACTCGACAATCTCGAATGCCCTGCCCGCCGTCCTCCAGGTGAACTCAGATTGGGTGTCGCCGGCGCTTCGGCATCGGCACCTTGGGTACGCATCTCGGTATAGACATTATCTATCGTCGACTTGGCCTTGACAAACTTTTCGAAATTCGACTCGACTAGGACTTTCAGCGAAGCGGATTTCTGCTCGATGCTCCGGCTGAGGTAGTCCAGACCGCGTAGCAGATCTTCTGTACTGGCTTCCTGATGGACTTGCGAGAGGAAGAGAGCGGGAGAGAAGGAGGTCGAGCTGAGCATGAATCTGTTGCGGAGTCTCAGGTCGTCTTCCACGGGTACGCCTCTCTTCCTCAATTCGGCGGCGACACTCGGGGCCATGCCTAGTGGATCTGGCTCGTCTTTCTGCACGATACTGTCGGGGCCGATGCTGCCTGTGGAGCGGATGGAAGCATGTCGGTCGATGTTGCGGTATTTCGAGCCTGCCTGTACTGGTCCGCCATTCAGCTGCTGTTGACCGTCTTCGTCCTCATCATCGGAGCTTTCGTCCTTGTGAGGCCAGGTGTCCGGGTAGAGGGTGGTGAGCTTGTATTTGTTGAGCAGTCTCGACTCGGTCTCTGCAGAGAGGGACATGCTGGGTAGGTGATGGATCTATGGTCGCATACAGTGTCACTAGTGATGGGCATCCGTGTGTTGGCACCTTATACTCCTACACCGTTGAGCTTGATAGAGTAGTACACATAATGATAATAATAATAATAATAATGATGCCGCGAATCTGCCACGCGACAGGTACTAGCCTCATGCACAATCCCACACATGGTTAGACTCATATGTTCGGCGTTTTTGTGGGCGGCGAAGCTCTACTGTAGCTAGCTCCACTCTCCAATCGCAAAAGGCCTGGCTTTTGTTTTTCCACGCCGACGACAACACCGTTACCACCGCCCCCTCCTTACGCCTCGACAACTCCTTACGATCCTCAGCATGTTCGCCAACAGATGTCTCGCAGCTACTGCGTGGCAGCAAGTCACGCGACAAGCTCCTCGCCAACTTTTCAAACCTGCTTTCACTCAAGTATGATCGATCACATATTGAGAATTGGCTTCGGATGAGGTGGACAGGATGTTAACGGTATAGCAGACACCCTCACGAACATATGCCACTCCATCGAATGAGAAAGTCGCCAAGTTCAAGGGCCAGAAAGAGTCTGATGTGAGGGAAAACAACAGGCAGAGATGCAATGCAGAAATCTGGACTGATAATGATATAATACAGGGCAAATACTGCGTGACGCTGATCGAGGGAGATGGTATTGGACCAGAGGTATACATCCTACCTCAGCAGCAGGCGCAGGTACACTCACTAAGCCCCCCCAGATCTCGCAATCAGTAAAAGACATCTTCTCCGCCGCCAACGCCCCGATAAAATGGGAATCCGTAGACGTAACCCCCATCCTCGTCGACGGCAAGACCTCCATCCCCCCCGAAGCAATCCAAAGCGTGAACAAAAATTACGTCGCTCTAAAGGGACCCCTCGCCACCCCGGTAGGCAAAGGCCACGTCTCCCTCAACCTCACCCTCCGCCGCACCTTCAACCTCTTCGCCAACGTCCGACCCTGCAAGAGTATCGCGGGGTATAAAACGCCCTATGATGGCGTGGATACCGTGCTCATCCGCGAGAACACAGAGGGCGAGTACAGTGGTATCGAGCACGTGGTCGTGGACGGCGTCGTCCAGAGCATCAAACTCATCACCCGGGAAGCCTCCGAGCGCGTCCTGCGCTACGCCTTCCAATACGCGCAGGATGTCGGACGCCTCAAGGTCCGCACCGTACATAAAGCCACGATCATGAAGATGTCGGACGGACTGTTCCTCCGCGTCGCGGACCGCGTGGCCAAGGATTTCCCCAACGTGGTGTACGATAGCGAACTCCTCGACAACACCTGCCTGAAAGTGGTCACGGACCCGACCCCTTACAACGACAAAGTCCTCGTCATGCCCAACCTCTACGGCGACATCCTATCGGACATGTGCGCCGGTCTGATCGGTGGTCTGGGCCTCACACCCTCTGCCAACATCGGAGACGAGTGCTCCATCTTCGAAGCCGTGCACGGTTCCGCACCGGATATCGCGGGCAAAGGGCTAGCGAATCCGACGGCGTTGCTCTTGAGTTCGATGATGATGTTGCAGCATATGGGGCTTACGGAGCATGCGGAGAAGATCCAGAATGCGATTTTCAAGACGCTGGCGGAGGGGAAGACGATCACGGGGGATTTGGGGGGAAAGGCGAAGACGCATGAGTATGCCGATGCTGTGATTAAGAATTTGTAGGAGCGTGGGGGTAGATCTGACATGGTGGGTGAGCTTTGGGGATGAGCGTTTGTACAGGGCCATGTGGTTGTATCTGATGGGCAGAGATTATGCTAGCTAGCGAGGACATTGTATTATACCCGCCAAATACATGCTTGCTTGCTTGCTTGCTTGCTCGCTCCTGATCCTCTCGCCACTCTCTGCTACGCTCCCTGTTGAGATGATGTACAGCACAAACCAGTTCGCCGTATAGCTCGCTGGTCCAGTACGTCGGTATTGGTATCTCTGTTCGGCTCTTAATCCTCCGCCAAGACCCGAGATCAGCTCGCTAGCTTACTTTCCCCATTTCTTGCTAACCAGCTGAGGTAATGCAGCACGACATAAACGCCGGTGGATGTTTGTCATCGACGTGCATTGGGTTTCCTGCGGGGCCAGCATCTTTCGCCTGCGCTTTATATCCGTCGACGTGGTTGGGTTGTCAATTCTGATGGCTATGCTGGCCTTGATGGGTCGTCTCGCACGGTCCGATGTCGTGGAGTGCTTGGTCATGAGGAGGCGTGGATGAGCCGAAGATGTAGATTGTGGCGCTTCGTAAGTTGGGAGGGTGAGAAGGTATATGAACGTAGGTGCCTCGCTGGGTTGTGGTCTCGTTGCTCCCTATCATCATTCGCTGCATCACAGGCAATAGCAGTCTGACCCAAGACATATATCATCAAAGCATCTCCCCTGATCATCCACAATAAGCATCCAAGGAAGGCCGGATCTCACGTGCTGTTACCAAACATACCACTACTATCTAGCACACCAATATCGCAATCCACCATGGTGGCACTCAAAGAAGTCCGCTCGGCCAACTCCGCCCTGGACGAGACAGCAAGCAAGAAAACAGCCGTCTTCATCGGCGCGACGAATCTCCAAGGAATCGGCTACGCCACCCTCCAAGCCTTCGCCAAACACACCTCCGCCCCCAGAGCCATAATCATAGGCCGGAACGCCTCGTCTTTCGCTCCAGGTCTCGCGCAGCTAAGACAATTCAACCCGAGAGGTCGATTCACTTTCCTCGACGCGGACGTCAGTCTTCTCAAATCCATCGGTGCCATCTGCGAGGACATCAAGTCCGAGCTTGGAGACCAGAAGCTAGATCTCCTGTACCTCTCGCAAGGCTCACTACCATTTGCCGGCCGCAAGGAGAATTCCGAAGGACTAGATACCACGAACGCTGTACGATACTACGGCCGGGTGCGATTCACCCAGAACCTCATATCCGTTATGAGCTCCCACGCTCGAGTGATCAGCATAATGGGCGGTACCCAAGAAGGTAAGATGCTCGAACACGATCTCGAGCTCTCCCGGCCTGGAAACTACAGCCTCACGCAGTCGAACAACCAGATCGCGAGCATGATGACCCTCTCCTTCGACCACCTGGCCAAGGAGAACCCGGACAAATCCTTCATCCACGTCTTTCCCGGCCTGGTGTCAAGTGGAATCTTGGCTCGGAGCGCGACGGGGATCTTGAACGTGCTGTTTGCGTGGGTCGTGGAGCCCATGTTGGGATTGTTTGTGGCGAAGGCTGATGGTGTTGGGGAGAGGATGTTTTATTATGGGACGAGTGCTGTGTTTGCTGAGGGAAGCTGGGCGTTGGATGAGGCGGGTGTGAGTAAGGAGGTTGATGTGCTGAAGGAGTATAGAGCTGGTGGGTGGGCAGGGAAGATTTGGGAGCATAATTTGTCTGTTTTTGAAAGGGTGGTGTCGAAGTAGACGATGATGTGCAAGTATCTCGTCTAAAGCGATCAAGGGCCCACTACCATATCAAGTAGGCATCCCGTCTCACAACTTATCCGTTTCCAAAACGATTTCGCGTCTGCGATCGCGAACAGCAATCACATACGCAGGCCTGCCAGCGTCATGCGTATACCAGCACAAGCCAAATATAACACGACGTGCCATTCCTGCCTCCACTTCCACCCAATTCTCAAACGGCAGCGAAACTTTATGGATAGCTACCCATCGCGGCCAACCGGAACGCATTCAACTGAAACGCCACACCACCCACACGCATAACCCCAGACTTCCTCACCTCAGCCTCTATCTCCAGTCCTTCCAACGCAAGGCACAAGATCCGCCTCACCCAAGTCCACCACCGCGCGCGAAACCGCCACCTTAGTCATCCCAAAGCAGATCAGAGGACCTTTCCACAGAACCGCCATCTCCCTACCTGCGATGGCGGCAAGACAGATATTCGGTGCCGAGCCATCGACCCAGAAACTATCGTGGTAGCCGAGGAAGATACTGTGATCGAGGTTCTGCCCATTGCCTTTGTTGCCTAGCACCAGGAGGGAGAGCCCGATGCTGGGATCCTGGGCCTTTAAAAGGCTTCGAGGTTCGGACCGCAGAAGGCGACAGAGGGGGGGTCCCGGATTTGGGGACGCCATAATCTTGAGGGAGGCCGAGCTGGCCGGTGCGTTCGAGGTGGTCGATCAAGCCTTTGGAGTTGTTGAAGTAGATTCGGCTTTCTGTTCGTATGTGTGTTTGCTTGAGCTTGGAGCTGTAGAGTCTGGACAGCTGCAGTTGGATGATGTGTAGTACTGGCCGTATGCGAGAGCACACGATGGCTCGTGTCGTCCAAGATCGACTCAGAGCATGCGTGTATAGGCGACAATATAGTCGGATGTCCTGAGACTAGTAAATGCCCTTGTGCTGTGGTCGTGTCAGAGTGCATAGAGGTAGCAGAACGATCACCAGTGGAGTGGCCCGTCGAGTTGAGAATCGATACACCTTTGGTCTACTGATAGCGTGACAGCGCCACTGTACAGAGTAGCAAAAAAGCAATGAATGAAGCATGCCCACGCGCACCACGATGCAGCGAGTACAGCAGCACAAGACGCCAACGCCATGCTAAAAGCACTCATGTCCACCCAACAGGGCATAATCATGCCACATTTCTCGTCCCACATGCCCGTGATGAACGCCATGTACCCACACCCCACTTCCGCCACCCACCCCCGTGGCCGTTGATGCCGACGGTCACCACTACCTCCGAATGCCATTGCCCAAGTACGTATCTTATCTAAGCAAGGTAGCCCAGGTTGCCGTCGTCCTGACGCTCAAGGTACTCCTTCTCGATGAGGATGTCGATGCACTTCTTGATATCGCTGACCTTGGGCGAGAAACGGTTCTTGATCTGCTGGATCGTCTCCGAGACTAGTTCCTGATGCTTCATTGTCTTCCGAGACTTCATAATCCGGACTATAGCAGACTGTGCACACTCACTGTTAGCATGATTTCCTCACGATTTAGTAAGAGGGGAGAGTTGGATAAGACATACCTGCATAAGCATCTTACGGTCTTCCTCGATGGTCTTATGCGTGTCCTCCGCCTCCTGCTTCTGCTCCGCTTTGATCGCTACGTTGAGATTGACCTTGATTTTCTTGTTCTTGAAGCCGTAGTTGAGGGTATATGACGTGCCGCTCTGGTTGGGGGCACCTTCAGGCACAGCAGTAATGACCTTGGCCTTGAGCATGATACCGATAGAAGGGTCAAGAGTCTCCTTAGCCAGCGCAGTCGTGCTTGCGATGTCGTCATAGCTGACGGTGTCGGAATCATTGAAGAGAAGAAGGATGGCCATTTGGTAGGTGGAGACTTGGAAGGTGTAGGGGACTTTGTTCATCTTGACGTAATTGGCGCGCATCTCGCCCTTGCACAAATGCCACAGCCATGTGAGCTTACGGCCGCCGTGTTTGCTGTTGTAGAAGTTCTGGAAGCGCTCGTAGGTCTTGACGATGGTGTTGGGAGGGATGAAAGACGTATTGGCGGGCTGAAGGGGCCAGAACCCTGTGCCGAGAATCTGATAGTAAGCATCCACGCCGTCCTTACGATCCTCGGAATCGAAAGTCGACTTCACCCAGTCCTCGTAGTTGCCGTTCAGGTCTTTAGAGGTCTGCATGTCCTGGAACATGCGCTGAAGCTTATTGGTGTACTCGAAGCCGGAGGCATCCTTGAGCTTGGAGATCATGGATGTCTCGGCATCACCACTGGCAGAGGTGCCGTTGACAAGACGCTTGGCGAGAGTGCGGGAGTAGAATTTCTGGAAGACGTCCTTGTCCTCGATGTATTTGAACACGGTCATGACCTGGTTGAGCAGCTTCTCCATGTCGTCGTCCTCGGTAGCCTTAGTCGAGCGCTTGAGAACATTATCAGCGTGCTTGGCAAGGAGCTCAGGCGAGCGTGCACTGTTCTTCTCGCAGACTCTATTGCGATTGACATACTCTCGGCAGGCGTTGTCCAGCGAGCGCACAAACTCCGACTCCCCAGTAAACGCTGTCTGAACAAGTGCGGCGTACTGGGTGTGGACCTCGAGCAGAGCATCGACATACGCCTTCGGGTCGAGGCTGTCGCCTTGATCTGCCACCTTGTTGACGGCCTCCTGACCAGCCGTGCGGACGTGGTGTTCGAACTTTGTGCGCAGAGGGTCCAGGCCTTCAGGGATGCGAGATAAGAGCTTGTACATCCTCGCCATATCCTCCTCGCGGTCGTTGTTGAGCAGGACCTGGAATTCATCGCGCATCAAGTTACAATGCTTTTGAATCAGTGAGGTCTCGCAGCACTTCATGAGTGGCTGCATAATCTCAGGTAGCAGATAGAGTGGGACGCGCTCCTTCTCCTCGTCGAGTCTCCGCTCAGCCTTCTTCATGTAGTCGACCACAGAGTTTTCGGCGAGGAAGGCCTGCGATTCGTTCTCGTAGTATTTGCTCGTCGCGTCGATGAAAGGCTTCTCGAAGTACTGGCGGTAGACCTCGAGATTCGTCTTCGTGCTATCGGTGTCGTCGATGCCGAGTGCCACGAATGAGTCTACGACCTGCTTGACCTTCGACTGCTCGATGGTCTCACCGTTCCTCTGCTTTTCCACCAATCGAAGGACAGCATCCATGACCGCATTCTGCGTTGTGCCGAACATGTCCTCTTTCCACCGAACCAGATGCAGAGTGTAGATGTCGAAGATGTCTTTCTTGCCCTCATCCATCTCGCGCTTCACCCAGTGACGATTCAGGTACTTGAATAAGTGGTTGTTGAAAGTTCCTGCAGTAGTATACCTCTTCCACTGGTCAATGTAGTATGTGAGCAGCGCCTCATCCGAATGCTTGACCATCTCGCTGTGCACACCCGCCAAGTGCTCTTTGAGGTAGTTATTGAGCCTATGATACAACTCCTCGCCGAGAAGATGTGCGCCGCGGTGGTTCGAATTCAGCGTGTTAGTCTGAGTATTACCGACGGCTTTTTGCGCTGTACAGAAGTTGTGGATGGATGTGTAGAGGCTCATGTAGGTCTTGAGATCGACGCCGTCCTTGAGGTTGAACATGATCCTGTCCACACCCCACTCCAGAAACCGCCATGTGCCGTTGATGTCATCCTTGGAGGTGGGCATGGCCGGTGGGCCCTGCGCCGCGGCCTTAGACATGTCGGTGGCGCTGAAAGGTCGTTTCTGGCGTGAGCTGGGAGGGGGTTGAGTGGATGGTGCTCCGAAAGTAGTTGACTTCGAGCCTGCTATGGCTTCTGAGTGAGCCACCGGCGGGTGGCGTTGCAGAGCAGTGATGTGTGAGTCAAGAGGGCCCCTGTACGCTGGCAGCCGGTAAGGATCCTCTAGATCTGCTAGTCGAGCTGCAGAGTGAAGGTATCACAAGCTACTGCAGGACGTCAGGCAAGTAGTGGCGGAGATGATGGTGAGAGGGATCGTTGTCGCGAGTTCTTGCTGCAGGTGGAAAAAGTGTGAGATCACGCAGTGACGCAGGAAGATTATAGGATGGTCAAGAAGTTGCGAAGCAGTGTTTTGAGGTTGCAGGTGGATGTGTGCTTCGAGAAAGTAGACAGCAGCCTTGCACTAACTCGTGTGTCATAAGGCAGGCATCTTACCGCAGCGGGCGCTCGGACCAACTCTGCCGTACACATTCACGTGAGAGTTATTGATTGGTAGATTGTTGAGAGGAAATGGCTGTATCGTCAAAGGGATGGATAAGGTTTTAGAGTATGGTGGTACATCTATGCTATACAATATAAGTTACACTTCACATCTCATACATATGTCACTACCTCGCATCGTGTGCCGACTTGGGCACAGCAGACTTCGACTCCGACGTAGGTGTGCCATGATCCCGCTCGACTTGCTCAGTAGCTGCTATCGCGCGGTCCCTCCTGCCCTCGATCGCCTTGTCTGATGCGGGAGAGACGTCTCGGTGAACAGCGGCCTTCTCTGCCTTGCCGTCGTGGAAGTCTCCCACAGCGGCAAGTGATGGCGGTGGCGAAGGCTCTGACTTCGCTGCAACCTGCGGCTCTGGCTCGGCTGGTGACGATTGCTTTGCCGCAGGCGCTGGTGTAGATGCTGGAGCTTCTGCAGGGTCGTCTCCGCCCTCAATAGCCATAGGTGGCGCATCCTCATCATCCAGCTCGGCGCCGTACTCCTCAGGATGTTCCCGGAAGCAATTCTGCATCGTCTTGAAATGCTCAATGCAATCCACGCCCTTGGGATCCTCCTTCGAGTACACGAAACAACTGAATGCCGCCTTGAACTGCTCGCCACACGATCCGTTTGCCATGCCACCGAGGCATGGGCAATCCCAGTTGATCTCGCCAGTCTCCTCGTTAAAGGCGCCTTGCTGTCCTGCCTCCTCTTCTAGCTCTTCGGGTGACCCTGGTGCCGCGCTCTCGCCATCTGCTACAGCGACTGATGGAGACTGGGAGCTAGATGATGCCGATAGAGATGTTGATTGTGATTTTCTTTGCGCCGCGACTGCTTCAAGGGTGGGATAGACCTCGTTCTCTCGTGATGTTTCTGGTGGCGCATGCATCGCATCTTCGTTCGTATTAGCCGGATCTCCCAGAACTCATCAATCTGAGATACGTACACTGTGGCTCCTCCGCAAAAGCACTAGAAGTATTGTAATAATACACCAAAGCACCCGCCAACCCCCATCTCACGGCCGAACTCCTCAAGCTCCGCGACTTCTCATGTGGTGGCGCTGTGCTGATGCATCGTCTGCTGACTTGCTGTCTGGGAACTGCTCTTGCGAGCGAACTTGTCGCCGTCCGTAATGACTGTCGATACATGATGTGCTTGATGTATAGTCGAGAGGAGAAGAGGATGAGATCGTGGATTAGAAATGCATTGGTTGCAAAGCATGGATGCCTGAGGCACTTCATCTCGAAATCGCATGGACGGGCTTCCACTTTCCTCTGTCCTGAGCATCCGCATCATGTCCGGCAGTCGCACAACAACGAATGGCCATGCTACCGTACTGAGACCAACGCAGTATCTGGAGGACATTCAAGATGGGCGACGAGTCAATGGTACCGGCCCAGGAGTTGCGCTGATCATCCTTAACTCGCCACTGACCGGCTACGAATATGTGAAGAGACTGTATGGTCACGCCTCTTATGTCCTCTGTGCAGATGGAGGTGCCAATCGTCTGCATGACCTCATCCTGGCTCACTCCGGTTCTACCAATTCTATCGGGGGTCTACGAGACATGCTTCCCAACCTGATACACGGAGACCTGGACTCTTTAGATGACAAAGTCCGGCAACGATACAAGAGTCTTGGCGTGGAGATCTCAGAGGATCCGGATCAGTACAGTACCGACTTCGGTAAAGGGGTCAAGACAGTCCTTGAGCAATGCCCAAACATCAGAGACATCCTCATCCTAGGGAGCCTAGGCGGTCGAGTAGATCAAGGTATCGGCCTCCTCCACGAGCTATACCGAGAACAGATGGTACGACATGCCGAAGTGCGGTTCTGGCTGTTCTCGGAGTCGAGTGTTAGCGTCATCTTGGCTGAAGGAACCACGACGTTGCAGACGCCACTCGAATCTGGATTGATGAGACGGAATATTGGTATTCTGCCGCTGTATGGGCCGGCGGTCATCAGCACGAAGGGTATGGAGTGGGATGTGGATGACTGGCCTACGGAAATGGGTGGGCAAGTGAGCACGAGTAATCATATCATGGCTGACGAAATAACAATCACGACGGATAGAGCTGTGCTCTTTACTGTCGAGCGGGATATGGGTTGATGATGCTTATAAGTTTGGGCAATATTGGTATGGGAGTTAGAAAGTGCGACAGCTCTTACAAATGGACTGTGAGCCTGAGAGACAGCTCGAGTCTAAGAGGCAGCCATGCACAACCAAGCCACGGCCAAAGCAACGTATCAGCCTCTCCTTGACACAATGCTTTGTTGTTAGATGAAGGGCAGCTTGTGCCACGTGGTGCAATTGTCTGTGTCGCGACGATAGGCGATGCAAGCACTCGGCCAGCGCGGTGATGAAGCAAGTTTGGTTGCAAAAAGGAAGCTCAGTCTGGCCGTCGCTTTCGACAGGTGTAACGAGACACTGATAGGAGTGGCATAGGCTTGCGTCATGCAGTGGCTGGCAGATGTGGCAGTAATGACATGAGTGACACGGCTGCGCCATCGTCCTGCACAGAACGTGGGTCCTTGCGTTGACGTTCCACCTGGGTGACAAGGTCCACGTTTGGCTCGTGCTGATTGCATCCCGATGGGACCTCACATGTAGATCGGATGATAGCTTTTGTCAGATGCCTGAGTCGGTAGCGTCTTATGGCTTGCCAATCTATTCATGCCATCACCGGCGGTATGATGGAACTTTTACGATGTCCGTTGCGTATTATCATAAGATATTCTTCGAGAGCTTTGCTGTAGATACTGTGGTGATGTTGGTAATTGTGCGGGCGAGATGCTACTGCGTAACACTCAGCCTTCAACGTAGCATACGCCTTTGTCGAACGAGCCTTCCGGCATTGACGATGGCGTCGCATCTGCGCGATCATGAAGCCATGAGAAGAATCTAAAGTCGAGGATGACAGATGAGGTAGTAAAGAGGTGAAGTGAGGGCAATGCGCCCGCGATGCGGCGGGGCAGAGAGTTTCAGGGTCCATTTTCCCGCAGCAAAATTGACATGATCTCTCTCCAACGTCCTCGCATACGACTGCACCTCACACCACATCGTTGTACGGCAAGATCAGCGTAATTCCTATCACAAGGTTATGTAGTATTGGATCTACGACTCAGCACGCCTTGCGACTCTGTTCTGTCGCGATTATATCCGCAAGAAGTACTATACCATTGTGTCGACTACCTCAGCATTGGCGCAGAAGGAGGATATGCAATGCTAACAAAAGAGCTGGGAGGTGAGAGTACTTGTGGCACAAGGCCTGGACATCTCCGCTGTCAGTCGTGCCGGTGCCGTGTCCTAGCTGGTTCAGTTGCTGTTATTGGTCACTCTGCTGACCCGTGGATAGATCTATGATAGTCACTGTACCTTCTATACACGCACGCCCCGCCTCACGCACTTCCTTCTGACAAGTCGTACTGCTGTCTACCCATATCGCACTCCTGGAATTGCTATCTAACCGCAAAGATGGCGTGGCAACCACAACCGCAGCAGCTGGTCCAGCTATCGCAGTTCCTGAGAGATTCTCTAAGCGGCCATGATATCGCGGCTCAGAAGAACGCTGAACAGGTATAAGATCTTATGATCTTCGCAGTCTGAAAGCCTCAGCTGACGTCTGATAGATGCTGAGATCAGCGAAAGCTTCGCCCGACATCAACAACTACCTAACGTATCTGTCCGTCACATCAACCCCACCGCAAGGTCTGGATGCCACTGCATATCATGCGGCACGATCAGCAGCTGCAATCATGCTCAAGAACAACGCAAGATCTTCATACCGGACAATCCCAGAACCGAGCAAGATTTACCTAAAGTCAACTATCCTGGCCGGCCTGCAGGATGGCAACGCGCAGATCCGGAACTTTGTCGGCAACGTCGTCACCGAGGTGCTACGACAGGGTGGCATCCTTGGCTGGCCGCAGGCCCTACCAGACATGATTGCCACGGTGGCGAATGAGAACGGCGGGACTACTGCTGAGGGGCAGGATGGTGCAATGGGTGCGTTGTTCAAGGTCTGCGAGGACAACAAACGCGCACTCGACCAGGACTATCCCAACCAAGGACGGCCACTCGCATATCTGCTACCAAAGTTCCTTGAGCTCACCACCAGCGCCAATCCCAAGCTTCGGTCACGATCACTCTCTGCCATCAATGTCTTCCTGAACGAGCCGATAGCACTCACAGCACGCGAGAACATCGACAGCATATTGCGGCACGTAGTGCAACTCACCGCTGATACCAACGATGATGTTCGGAGATTTGTCTGTCGAACATTTGCTCTGCTTGCAGACGGCATGCCGAATGTTTTACTACCACATGTTGAGGGTATTGTGGACTATACCATCATACAGCAAAAGGACATCCAGAACGAAGAGCTTGCGCTAGATGCCGCCGAGTTCTTCTTTGAGGCAAGCAGTGCGCCTTCGCTACGAGATGCGCTTGGTCTTTATCTGAGTAAGATTGTGCCTGTGCTACTAGACAGTATGATCTACAGCGAGGATGATCAACTCAGGTTAGAAGGGGATGCAGAAGATGCAGACGAGGAGGACGACGAGAAAGATATTAAGCCACAGTTCGCCACGTCGAAGACTTCAAGAGCGACCGCAACGGCCACGACCACCACGACGCAGCCTACGAACGGTCAAAAGAAAGAGGCTGCGAACGGCTATGTTTTCGCAGAGGACGATGATCTTGACGAGGGCGAGATTGAGGAGGACGATGATGAGTTCGATGCAGATCCCGAGGATGAATGGAATCTTCGTAAGTGTTCAGCAGCGGCACTCGACAGTCTTGCATCGCACTTTGGAGGCCCAGTCTTCGAGGTGACGCTACCATGGCTTGAGGAGAGTCTCGCGCATAAGGACTGGCAGAACCGAGAGGCAGCAGTGCTCGCCCTCGGAGCCATCGGACCAGGCTGCATGGAGAAGATCGAGCCAAGTCTGCCAAAGCTGGTGCCATATATGATATCGTTGCTCACAGATCAGCAACCTGTGGTACGACAAATTACATGCTGGGCACTGAGCAGATTTGCTGGGTGGGCGTCACACCTGGACGCTGCTGGGAAGCAGCAATTCTTCGAGCCTATGATGGAGGGCATACTGCAATGCATGCTGGACAACAACAAGAAGGTTCAAGAAGGAGCAGCTTCTGCGTTCGCTACTCTTGAGGAGTCTGCTAATGTGCAGCTGACACCATACTCTGGCGTGATCGTGCGACAATTCGTGCAGTGCTTCAGCCGCTACAAGGATAAGAACATGTACATCCTCTACGACTGCGTGCAGACCCTGGCAGAGTATGCTGGGCCTGAGCTCGCAAAGCCGGAGCTTGTCAACGTCCTGATGCCAGCGCTGATTGCTCGGTGGGAGAAAGTGCAGGATGCCTCGAGAGAGGTATTCCCATTACTGGAGTGCCTGGCATTCGTGGCCACAGCACTGGGTAATTCGTTCACTCCCTTCGCTCGACCATTCTTTATGCGATGCATCAAGATCATCCAGCAGAACTTGGAGGACGGGCAGATCGCCACTAACGAGCCTTACCACGATGTGCCAGACAAGGACTTCTTGGTTACCAGCCTCGATCTTCTCAGCAGCATTATTCAGGCTCTTGATGAACAGTTCAGCTCCGAGCTTGCGGCCACGGCGAATCCGAATATGTTCGAGCTCCTAGCTTACTGCATGAAGGATGGTAACAACGACGTTCGCCAATCAGCTTACGCGTTGCTCGGAGACTGTGCCATCTATATCTTCCCGCGCCTACAGCGTTATCTTCCGACGTTGATAGAAATCATCATGCATCAACTCGATGTCAGCCAAACCAGCGATGATCCGGAAACCGCCTTCAGAGTGATTAACAATGCTTGCTGGTCGTGCGGGGAAATCGCCATGAGGCATGGTAGCGGTATGGCACCATACGTCGATCGCCTACTGCCGAAACTAGCCCTGATCATGTTCACCGAGAATGTACCTGCCTCGCTCAATGAAAACGCCGCCATTGCGCTCGGACGATTGGGTATCGGCTGCCATCAACAGCTGGCTCCGCACCTGGCCAACTTTGCTGTCCCTTTTCTCAACGCGATGCAGAAGGTCTCCTGGACTGACGAGAAAGGCCACGCATACAAGGGTTTCGCGTCGGTCGTCCTCGATAACCCGAAAGCCATGGAGCAGTGCCTCCTCAACTTCCTGGCCGAGATGGCGAATGCGCCCGGCCTCTTCTTGACTGGGATGCAAGGGGATGGGCCCCTCGAGAATTTCGAGAAGGTCTTGTCTGAGTACAAAGGTCTGATTGGTGGTGGGTGGGACGATTATCTGCACAATCTTCCGCCTCCACAGGAGCAGGCGCTGCGGCAGCTTTATGCCTTTTAGTGGTAGGCAGTGCTGACTGGGGAATCTTCACGTCTTCTCACGGACAGCTGGCTGGCGACGGGATCTCTACTACGGCGAGGGAAGCACGTCACAACACCATAGGCTTACTGCCGAAATGGTTTACTTTAGATAGTCCAGCGTTCATTGAATTTAGCGTAGCATCTGCTTGCCTTAGGCAGCAGCCCAGGTTCCATCTCCCCTTGGGCACAGCGAGGAGTGGAGCCTTGCTTTTGTTACATAGAGGTGATCTACTACCCGCATAGCGAAAACACGGGACGATCATTATGAGTGGCATTGCAGAGGAGAGTGGCTTAACGTATGCAGTATCGACCAGAGCATCTCCTTGCGAGGCCGCGAAGCCGGTCATGAGGACTAATGGGCGGAATGACCATGTAGATAGTCGATGAAGGATCGCCTGTGTCCTACTTATTCATACCTTGTACTACGTTTTAATCACATGTCAAGACAAAATGTAAAGTGAATGTTTTATCCTCTTGGCAAAGCCCGTCGGCAACGGCTCTTCCGTTCGCCGTCCGCCGCTTGCTGCACGGTGAGGTGATTGGTCCAAATTGCCAGCATCTTTGGTCTTCGAGAACAGATTGCAGAATAGTGCCACTTCGCCGTCCACCATCACCTTTCCTTCAACCACCCCACGCAGCAGACGCGCCACAGTCTGCCTCGCTCCATCAAGATGGCGTCCAAGGTTCCTCTGGTCAACAACCCTCAGATCCAGTCCGCCACCCTCCACAACCCCCTCCCCACCTTCCTCCACCTCTACGTCTGGCCCTTCACCATCATCTGGCCCATCTTCTTCGCCTACTACATTCCCAACGAGAGCTACAACAAGTACATCAACGGTCAAGAATGGACGTTCGTCTACTCCGGCACGATCGTAACGCTACAGAGTCTGGTATGGCTCATGACCTTCTGGAACGTCAATATCAACGCCCTGTTCACCACTACCCGCGCCAACTCCGTGCGAAGTGCTAGATTAATCAAGGTCATTCCTGGAGCGAACGCGGGTACAGCGGAGATATGTCCTATCAAGCGCGACTCGGTTGGTGGGCGGGAGAACATCAGTTTCCTGTTCCAGAAACGACGCTTCTTGTACGAGGCGGACAAGGGTACCTTTGCGCCGCTGGAGTTCGCGATGGATAACGAGCCAAAGCCTTTGATCAGATCGTTTCAGGAGAGCAAAGGTCTGGAGAAGAGGAGTGAGATTGAGAGGATCCAGCAGCATTATGGTCCTAACACCTTCGACATCCCGGTCCCGAGTTTCACGGAATTGTTCAAGGAGCATGCGGTCGCGCCGTTCTTCGTCTTTCAGATCTTTTGTGTCGGGCTGTGGATGTTGGACGAGTATTGGTATTATTCGCTGTTCACGCTTTTCATGCTGGTCGTGTTTGAGAGCACGGTGGTGTGGCAGAGGCAGAGGACTTTGAAGGAGTTCCGGGGTATGAGCATCAAGCCGTACGAGGTCTACGTCTATCGGGAGAAGAGGTGGACAGAGGTGATGAGTGATGCCGTGCTGCCGGGAGACTTGGTCTCCGTGGGCAGGACGAAGGAGGATAGTGGGGTGGCTTGCGATATGCTTTTGATCGAGGGCAGTGCGATTGTGAATGAAGCCATGTTGTCTGGAGAGAGTACACCGGTCCTGAAGGAGTCAATTCAGTTGAGGCCCGGCAACGCGCATATCGAGCCTGAGGCTCTGGACAAGAACGCTTTCCTCTGGGGCGGTACAAGGGTTCTTCAAATTCAACACGGCACGGCTGCGCAAGAGGCGGATGGCAGCGTGGCCAAGTTTATTTCTGGTGTACCTGCCGCGCCTGACGGTGGTGCCTTGGCTGTAGTGATCAAGACTGGCTTCGAGACGAATCAGGGCGCTCTGGTCCGGACGATGATCTACTCGACCGAGCGTGTGAGCGCCAATAACGTCGAAGCTTTGCTTTTCATCCTCTTCTTGTGCGTCTTCGCCGTCGCTGCATCCTGGTACGTCTGGAAAGAAGGCGTCAAGCAAGATCGCAAGCGCTCGAAGTTGCTTCTGGACTGCGTGCTCATTGTCACTTCTGTCGTACCGCCAGAACTACCTATGGAGCTGAATTTGGCCGTCAATACCAGTCTGGCTGCGCTGAGTAAATATGCCATTTTCTGCACAGAACCTTTCCGGATACCTTTCGCTGGACGTGTCGATGTCGCTTGCTTCGATAAGACTGGTACTTTGACCGGCGAGGACCTGAACGTTGAGGGTATCGCTGGCTTAGGTCTGGGTCAGCAGGGTGTCCCTGCTGAGGCCGATGGCGCACAGAGTACTATGACTAAGATCACAGATACCGGTCTCGAGACCACTTTGACGCTTGCCACCGCTCATGCTTTGGTGAAGCTGGAGGAGGGCGATGTGGTCGGTGAGCCGATGGAACGTGCTACGCTCGACTCTTTAGGCTGGGCTTTAGGCAAGAACGATACCCTCTCTGCCAAGCCTCATGGCGAGAAGAGCCGACCTTCCGAGATTGTGCAGATCAAGCGCCGCTTCCAATTCTCCTCTGCGCTAAAACGCCAGAGTTCTGTCGCTACCGCCATCATCACGGATCGATCTACTGGTAGACAAATCAGCAATACTTTCGTTGGTGCCAAGGGCGCGCCCGAGACACTTCGCAAGTTCTTTGTTGAGATCCCGCCGAAGTACGAGGAGACATACAAGTACTTCAGCAGGAATGGCGCCCGTGTGCTTGCGCTTGGATATAAGTACCTCAAGACTGGTGAAGAGCTGAAGCAGAGTCGTATTAACGATCTCACGCGTGAGGAGGTCGAGTGTGATCTGCACTTTGCTGGTTTCCTCATTTTGCGGACACCGCTCAAGGACGATGCGGTCAAGGCCGTGCGCATGCTGAATGAGAGTAGTCATCGTGTGGTCATGATTACTGGTGATAATCCTTTGACTGCAGTCTATGTTGCTAGGCAGGTTGAGATTGTAGATCGAGATGTGTTGGTCTTGGACGCGCCGGAGCATGATGATAGTGGTAATAACCTTGTCTGGCGCAGTGTGGACGACAAGGTCAACATCTCTGTTGATGCGGACGCGGAGCTTGACCCAGAGATCCTCAAGAACAAGGACATCTGTGTTACCGGCTATGGCCTGGCGAAGTTCAAGGGTAAGAAGGCTCTACCAAGTCTGCTGAGGCATACGTGGGTCTACGCTCGTGTCTCACCAAAGCAGAAAGAAGAGATCCTGCTTGGTCTGAAGGAGATGGGCTATACGACACTCATGGCTGGCGACGGTACCAACGATGTTGGCGCCCTCAAGCAAGCTCATGTCGGTGTTGCGCTGCTGAACGGCACGAAGACCGACATGGACAAGATCGCCAAGCACTTCCGCGAGACGAAGATGAAGGAGATCTACGAGAAGCAAGTGCAGATGATGACGCGCTTCAATCAGCCTCCACCGCCTGTGCCGATCCATATCGCTCATCTGTACCCTGAAGGCCCGTCGAACCCGCATTATGAGAAGGCCATGGAGCGCGAGGCCACAGCGAAAGCTACTCTCGCTGCTGCGGAAGGTGGTGATAAGGAAGCCAATGGCAGTGCGAATGGTACCGTCGCCAAGGTCGCTCCACCACCACCACAACCAGTGGCACAGCCGAAAGCTCCACAGGATACTCGCCAAGCAAAGGCACAGAATGCTGCCAGCGCAATGGCCGAGAAGTTCTCCATGTCTATGATGGAGGAACAGCTCAACGATGACGAACCTCCTACCATCAAACTCGGTGATGCGTCTGTCGCTGCGCCTTTCACCAGCAAGCTTGCTAATGTTATCGCTATACCCAATATCATCCGCCAAGGTCGTTGTACGCTCGTGGCTACGATTCAGATGTACAAGATTCTGGCGCTGAACTGCTTGATCAGTGCGTATAGTTTGAGTGTGCTGTATCTTGACGGTATCAAGTTTGGAGATGGGCAGGTGACGATTAGTGGTATGCTGATGAGTGTTTGCTTCTTGAGCATTTCCCGAGCGAAGGTGAGTCCTTCTTCCTACATCGTGCTTCCGAAAGCACGTACTAACAGATTCTGCAGCCAGTTGAAGCCCTCTCCAAAGAACGTCCCCAGAACAACATCTGGAATTGGTACATCATCCCGTCCGTCCTCGCCCAGTTCGCCGTCCACATCATCACCTTAATCTACATCTCCAACGTCGTCCACCGCTTTGAGCCACCAAAGGACCGCTCCATTATCGACCTTGAAGGGGAGTTCGAGCCATCCCTCCTCAACAGCGCCATCTACCTCCTCCAACTCATTCAACAAATCTCCACCTTCGCCATCAATTACCAAGGCCGCCCCTTCCGCGAAAGCATCCGGGAGAACAAGGGTATGTGGTGGGGAATCGTGCTCGTCACGGGTGTAGCATTCAGCTGTGCGACGGAGTTCGTGCCGGAGATCAATGAGAAGTTGAAGCTTGTGCCATTCAACTCCGAATTCAAATGGACGTTGACGGCAGTGATGGTGTTGGATTATGTGGGGTGTTGGACTGTGGAGAAGGCGCTGAAGACGCTTTTCAGTGATTTCAGGCCGAAGGATATTGCGGTTCGGAGGCCGGATCAGTTGGAGAGAGAGAGGGTGAGGTTGGAAGCGGAGCAGGCGAAGATCGATAAGGAAAAGGAGATTAAGGCTGGGAAGGCTTAGAGTCGGTTCCTGATAGTATGTATAGATTTTATTGCTGTCTACTACAAATCATATCTTCGATGTGTGGTTTGTCTACTCCGGGCAGGTACGAATGTGTCGTCCGCTCAGGCACGTGACGGAATCGTTCCTTCCTTGTTGACCCGTTTGCAGCCCCACCGAAGCACTGGCCAATCTTGCAGATCTAGCTCAACTTGAGCTCTCCCTCTCTCCGCCCTCTCTCACAAACATCACATCGCACCCCTCCTTCGTGGCGATGATGGCCAACAAAGTAGCGAAGGATCCGGTCTTTATCCACTCCGGCGCAGCTGAGCTGTTTGCGACGATGGCAAGTGGACGCGCGAGCCGAGTGTATACTGTCAACATGATCCGCCAGAGCATGCACATCACTGACGCCTAGCAGAAATGAGTCCAACACCGAGATCTACTTGATTGGGACCAACGAGAATTACAACTTCTCCTTCGAGGAAAACAGCGTTTCGGGTTTCTTCGACAACGTCTTGTTCAAGGAATGTGTTTTCGAAGGGAAAGGCCTACAGCTTCGCAATTGCACCTTCGTCAACGTCAAGTTCAAGGACTGCACATTCGACGGCGTGTGGTTCACCGATCTGTACCTTGAAGACGTCATCATCGTGGGAGTGAGATTCCAATAAGCTAGGTGGTCGGAGGATTCCCGTCAGTGCTTCGTGATCGACGAGGGCAACCTGTACACGATCTTCCCAAACCGCTTCCGCCAGAGCAAGATAGGGCAGAACGGGCGGCCGGATGAAGTCATGGATCTCGCTTGGCTGGCTGGTCAGGTCTCGATCCTTGACGGTAGTCAGGTTGACTCGGATGAGAGGCTTGCTCGGCAGCTTGCCGAGGAGGATGAGAAGCCTGCGTATAAGCTTGCGATGGACAGAAAGCAAGAAGAGGCGGGAATTGATGACGAGGCACATTCGTCCAAGAAGATCTCTGATGCTGACCGTGCCTGGCTGGCGGGAGGGAAGCCAACCAGTGCTGAAGCCATGTTGACGAGAACCGAGAGGCGGATGGGGAAGGGTTCTAGAGTCTTCAAGGCCCGCGCATCCGCCAAGACTCCCAGCGGTGTGACTACGAAGCCATCGACTTCGGCAACCCTTCCAGACCTGACCGCTCCTTCCAAGCTCGATAGCTTGCTGGTCCTCGATCACAGATACCCTGCCATGCTGCCAAGCATGACGGATGCTGCGTCAGTGCCCCGCCCACTTGCTATCGAGGAGGCTGATGTGAGCGAGCGGGCTGCTGCGAAAGCGACTCTCACGATCGCAGCTCCATTTTTCGACGACACAAAGCTCTCTGAGCTACAAGCTCGATTAGACGGCCAACAGAGTCGTGGTTTGAGGATTCCACCGGGTGCTCCTACCATGTTCCATGCCGTATCTAAGGCCATCATGAAGCTGGAGGACGAGCTTGATGGTCACAGCGACAACGATGGCGATGGCGGACAAGTCGTCAATCTTGTGCAGCTCGATTAGAGGCATAGTCTGCCCCATGTCTGCTCTTCCAGAGCGGCTTGAGGTGGGTTGAGCTTCGAAGACGAGGTAGTAGTACGATGGGTGACCAGAGGCAAGGACTGCGAAGTGCGGTCTCCTCAAAAATGCCAGCACATCGCTGTGTATACACGATGCTGGCTGATAGTATATCGCTGCGTTGCCGCAACTTTTGTAGCGAGATAGTAATGCTCCGGACGTGGAGCGTTCTCTAGGCCTTCGCCCAACGTGATGTCGGTGCTCTACAGTGCTTCTTCAATCGTGCTATCGGTCTTGGATTACATGGGCCAGCCGGAGCCGGGGCTACCCACCAATCTTGCAACTTGGCCACGAAGGAGGGGAGCTTTCCAAATGGCGAGATGATATATATCAAGACGACTGAAGACGTTCACGTTGATGTTGCATTTTCTCCACTGCCCTGCACTTTTCCCCGCAGTGCTTTTCACTTTTCCTCTTCGTCCTCCACCTTCGGGAAGGATGAACGATAAACATGCTTCGCTGACCACATGATCGGCAACGTTCGATATAGAATACAAGACCATGGCGCTGTTCGAGCAGGTGGGTTCCCTTCTCGATTCTTTCCTAGACGTCAAGATGCGCTTGTCCCAGATCCTAGCTCTACCTGTCGTCTATGCCACATCTTCATACCACGACAATGCTGGAGTCCTCCAATATGTCAACCCTAAGATCGGGACTTATGGTATCACACCAAATGGCAACGGTGGCATGATCCCGTCCGTCTCACCACCTTTTGGCATGACCCGATGGACCCTACAGACCAGGGAGAATTTCATCTCACAATGTCCTTACAATGATATGGATGGCTACATCCACGGCTTTCAGGCTACGCATCAACCCGCTATCTGGATGGGTGAATCTGGACAAGTCGTTTTGAGCCCGGGACTGGGTGAGGTGGAGCCTTTGTTCGAGCAGCGAGCTCATGCTTTCTCGAAGGAGAACGAAAGGAGCACAGCGTACGTGTACGAGGTCGAGTTCTCGGCGGAAAGCGTTCAGGCTGGTGCAAATCTGACCGAGAGCATCTATTCACCGGTGCCTGGCGGTGCGCAGCCTGTGCCAAGTGAAGTCAGCGAAGGCGCAAACGGACGAACTCGACGAGCAGAGGCTGCTAGCGAGCCTACAGGCTCACCACATTGGCCAGCCGGGGATGCATCAATCTCGGCGTACCACAACGCCACTATCAACGCTGCTCTGACAGCAACGTCTCATGTTGGCTTCCTTCGACTGGACTTTCCCTGTAACGAGCAAAGTCACTGGCCTGCTGGCAGACATCAAGATACGCCTTATGTGTTTATACAGGCTACGAGGCAGAACTGGACTGGCCACATTGAGATCGACGAACTGCACAGAGAAGTTTCGGGAAGCAATCCTCAGCGTCAAGACTATGCTCTTGGCCCATATCGTGCTCCAGGGTTCAGTGGATACTTCGTCTCCCGCTTCTCGCAGCCCTTCGAATCGTTTGGAACATCCCTTGGCAGCGATATGACAGAGAATGCTGTCTCGGGCTCCGGGGAGCATCTTGGCGCATACGTGAGGTTCGCAGCTAATACTAGCCGTGTCGAGACCCGCACAGCAGTCTCGTTCGTCAGTATTGAGCAAGCACGGCGCAATCTAGACTTCGAAGTCCCAGATGATACCACGTTCGAACAAGTAGTGGAGAGCTTGAAGCAAGCATGGCTCGAGAAGCTGGGTCGTGTGACCATCTCAGGCGTCAATCAGACAGACTCTGATCACGATCAGCGCACTGTCTGGTATACCGGGTTGTTTCATGCTCTCCAATACCCCTCTGACTTCTCGGAACCGCTGACCGCGGACGGGTTGACGATCACGTATTACGAGGGTTATACAGATAATGTGCATACAGCGAACGATAGCTACTACCAGAGCTGGAGTATCTGGGATACTTATAGAGCGGAGCATAGTCTGCTCACTATGTTTGCGCCGGAAAGAGTCAATAGCATGATGCGAAGTCTGCTGAAGATATATGATTGGAGTGGACGTTTGCCTATGTGGGCTAATGTGAGTCCTGACGACCTTTGGTGCCGTCCATGCACTGATGACCTCGCAGGTAGTAGAGACGAACATCATGATCGGCAGCCATGTCAACGCCGTGCTAGCCAACGCACTTCAGCGAGGCTTCACCACGTTCGACGTCGCTAAAGCATGGGCGGCTGTCAAGAAGAATGCTTTCGAGCCTCCAATAAACGACACGGAATTCCTTTACTACGACCGTGAAGGCTATACTCCAGATGAAGTCTGCGCAGGTCTAACGGCCTATATACCCAAAGGCTACGTCCCTAACGACCAGTGGGCCGAAAGCGGGTCTCGTACTCTCGATTACGCTTTTGACGATTATGCCGCTGCTGTCGTTGCAACTCACGCAGGAGACGATAGCACAGCTGAGAAGCTGATGGAGAGGAGTCAGAACTACCATAATATCTACAACGTCAATACAACCTTTATGGAAGCTCGTAATGCAAACGAGACCTGGGCGGGCTCTGATCAAGGCTGGACAGAAGGAGACGACTGGGTCTACACTTTCAACGTCATGCACGACGTTGGTGGTCTCGCAAACATGATGGGTGGTCGAGCCAATTTGAAGCAGAAACTCGACGAGCACTTTGTTGAGGGCCACAACGATCATACAAACGAACCGTCCCACCACGTTCCATACTTGTACGCTGCGATAGGCTACCCAGCCTCAACACAGAATCTGACTAGGGACATTGCATGGGAGAATTACAACGCTACGTCCGCCGGTCTCAGTGGGAATGAAGATCTGGGTCAGATGAGCGCGTGGTACGTTTTCTCTGCTTTGGGGTTCTATCCTGTTGATCCCGCCAGTGATGAATATGTCGTTGGTTCGCCTTTCTTTGAGAAGGTGAGTATCACGTTCCCTGCTGGTGCCGCCACGGGTGGGATTGGTGGAGAGGAGAGTGAGCTTGTTATTACCGCTATTGGTGCACCTACGATGCCGTTTGTGAAGGGGTTGTGGGTCGATGGTTTGGCGGTCGACAGGCCGATGTTGACGCATGGGCAGATAGTTGGCGCGAGGAATATCACGTTTGAGATGGCTGATACGCCGCAGAGTTGGGGTGGTTCATAGGACTTGAGACGATCGTGGAGAAGACTACATCGTTCAACGAGACTTATACGCCATAGCGTTGTGTACAGCGAATCTATTCCAGCATACAGTCTTAGTCCACCATTTTGAAGTTTTCCAGCTTAGTATCCTGTCCCATATCCTCTTTGCCGTTTTCGACGGAAGTAGTCGCCGTTGAGACCTCTCGCGCAGTGTCATGATATCGTAGCATGCCAACACGAACCCGAGCGCTTTGCAACAATCGCTCGCGCACGACCCCCAACGCCTTCGCTAAATCAACAATAGCACGCAAAGGACAAACCAAGATAAAGCAAACAAGATCAGAGACGCCGAATGGCTTTCGAGCATACGACGCACTCGCGCGCTCTTCAGCCCAAGCATAGTGCATCTTCTCTTTGACGGAAGTGGTGGAGGCACCGCACTTCTAATCCGGACGCAATTTCTCCACTACCCGCATGACGGAGAGACTGAACGTGATGAGCCAGGCCAAAAGAGAGATAAGCAGGATAGCGGCCAGCGTGACTTGTCTCCTGCAGATGTCTAGAGCGCGCTGTCAGCACATCTTGACCTTACAACCATGATGGTAAGCGGTCATCTTACCAGGGTTATTAGGACAAGTGCTCGGGACCTTGTAGTTGATGCTATCTCCTATGATGGCATACTGTTCGTCATAGCAGGCCCAGCGATGATCGAACAGCGCGTCGAAGGCGAGGGAGATATTTGATGCGGCGAAAGCTACAAAGTAGAGGTCGCATAGTAACAATAACACCTTTGTCGGTACGGAGCGGAGGCCGAGTCTGTGTGATGTCAGCTCGGATCGTTGCCCGTCAATTTGGGAAAGGGTAGAATCACGGTTTACTCATATACTCATCCCAGGTCACATAACACAAGTAAGGAATCGCCACACTGCCAACACAGATAGCCATATACGTGCTCGCCCTCGTCGCACACTGATTGCTCGGGTCATTATCGTTGTTAACCCGCAAAACGGACACGTATATTGTGGCCGCCACCCCGAGCGCAGCCGCACTAAACGCCAAGATTGTAAGGCGAAACGCGAGTGGTACGAAGGGGTTCTTGAGTAGCAGCCGCCAGAATAATCGGATCGTCTTCTCCTGCCTCTCGGGACTGATGAGCCACTTTCCGCCGTACATAAGGCCGCTGAAACCTTTCCCGCCGGCTCCCGCACCATGTAAGCCGTCCACCACCCACTCGTCCTCTTCCTTCCAGCCGGGGTTCAGGTAGGGCATATTCTCGTCCATCCAGGCTTGGCTCACGACTCGTGCTTGGCGTTGTTGTTCCACGGCATTTGGACCAGACTCCATGAAGTCGCGCCATCGTTCTTGGTGAGTGTGGATGTCTGCCGACAAAAGGGCGGGCTCTGCTGTCCGTAGCGAGTCCCATTTCCGTCCCGGTCCCCTTTTGCCCGTGTGCGTGTGAAGAGTTTGGTGCGTGTTCTCAGGGGTTACGAGCGGGAGTACTGAAGCGTTTGGGATGTCTCTAGTGCTATTGCTTGTGTTTATGTGAACCCAGGGTGGAAGTGAGGAAGGCTGGTGCGGATCTGGGTTGGTAGCCGCAGCGGTGACAGAGGCCAGCAGCGAAGCCCGGTTATCGCGATTCTGTTGCATTTCGGGCATCTCCAGAGACGCCTACGCTCAAGGGCGCCGGATCATATATAGCACTGTAGACATGCTATTTAGTAGTGCATGTTGCTCAAGAACCCAGATTCAAAAGACCCGTGCAACCGGGCACCGAGCGGCTAAGGTCGATCGATAATGATCGACATGTCATGCATTAGCTTTGCGGGATTGCAGCGGCGCGTTGAGCCGTTCCGTGGTATGATGTCGTTAAATCAATATGATGGATGAAGCACATCGTGATCTCGAACAGAGAGCTTTATAGGGTAGTTGCACATGGGCAAAGTCAGGAGTCCAACCGTAAAGGGCAAGTAGCTGGGCATGTAATTTTGCAGCTTGAGCTTTAGGATTATTCGACGGGAGAAACGCGAGGGCTCCTCGCTTAAAACCCACACATCTACTCAGGTGCATTCATGTCCGCAGTAAAATCCAATAGTCCAGAACAGTTCTCCTTGGGGCTCTGAGTCGAGTTCCTGCACAACGGTGGCGCAATCATTTCATAGTATAGTTCTGCATCACGGACTTTTATCTAACGAAGACGTGCACATCTGCTCTACTCATCGTCCTCCACCTCCTCTATTTGCGCCTTGCGCGGCGGCACATTAGACACCAGACCAGCAGGAACTGGCTGACCTTGCTGTGGCGTACCAGTATTCGGCGCAGTCGCCTGCTGCTGCTGAAACACATTCTGCGGCGGCCCACCAGCACCCTCAAGCAAAGGCGTCTTCTCACTTCCCTCCTTCTTCCCACCACCCGCCGCCTTTTCCGCCCTCTTCGCCTTCTTCCGCTCCCTCTCCTCCTTCTTCCTCTTCTTGATGGCCTTTTCATCCTCATGCCACGCCCAACCAGGCTTGAACGAATCAAAGAACCCCACATCCTCAAACAAATTCGGAAACAACCACAATCCAGGTGGCGCAGCGAACATTGTAATCAAGAAAAGTATCAACCTCACAATCGCCATGCCGAAGAATAGACCCAGGAGGCCAAGCATACCCATACTCAAATACCACACCCCAAGTCGTAAGTGGTATGGCCAGACAGGGAAGAAGACCACGGCGAGGATCAAGAATAACGCACCAGCGGCGTAGAGCTTGTTCTTCCATTGCGAGCCCTCGTATAGCCAGACATAATACATCTCATCCCCCGCCTCCTGCTGCGGCTCAACCTTTACATTCCACACTCCTTTCACTCTCTTCTTCTTCCCATGGTTATGTCCTTCATGTCCCGCGCTCTCATCGATCTTGAGCACCCTCAACGCCAACAAAGACATAGGCAGGAGTTTGAAAGCGTTTTCCGCGCTGACTCTGTCCTTGACTTCTGGGAGGAGTGGATTCTTCTTCCGTGCCTTCTCGTACGCAGGGGTGTGAAGGGCACGGATCGCACGTTTGACTTTGAACATGTCTTTTCGCTTTTCTTGGAAAATACATGTTCGCATCTTGAGATCCTGATTTCGTAGGAAAGCGGCCATGGCGAGTGCTTCAGGCTTAGGAGGACCCGGTGCTATTGGAACCTGCTGGCCCGGTCGCTCTCCTCCGCCCTGCTGTTGCTGCTGCATTTGTTGTTGCTGTTGCACCTGCATTTGCATCTGTTGGTTTCGCATCGCTTGTTGTTTGACTCGCTCGATATATTCGGGTATGGAAAGGCCAGCTTTCTGTGCTTCGGCGGCGATTTGTTGTTGCATCGCTCTAATTTGTTCGGGAGTGGGTTGCTGGCCTGGTTGAAGCTGAAATTGGGGCATTCCTGGCGGTGGACCGCCTTGTTGGGTCGGTGGGGGGCCAGGCTGTGCCATGTTGGCGGAAAAGGGTAACAATCCTAGGAAGCGGATGGTTTGAAGAGATTATGTAGAGAGCCACTTGTTACGTAGCCACAGGATAAAGTTCGCAACATCTGAAACTCTGACTAAGCCTGGCTTGGCGAGATTTCTAGCAATCGTGTTCACAAGTCGCGACGAAGGCCGTGTAGATACTCAACAGTATGCTACGGACCTAGCCAGTACAGACTACCCAAAGCTATACTAAGCCGTCATGTCCTGGCCTCTGCTTAATGCCTTCGCGCGGTCCATCCTCAAACACCCTTCAAACGGGCTAACGACAAGCACGCCGGCAGTATGCTTACTTTCGAATTGTCTTGTGCTCCGCCATAGATCGCGTGTTCCCGGATGGATCTTTGGTAAGCAGTCTCCGCGCGGCGCCTTGAGATATGAGCGTTTAACCGTCGACATTCAGGTAAAGATTACGAAGAGTCCGCACTGTGACCGGACTCATGTGAAGAGGGCAGAGGACTTTCAGCAAGGTGTGTTTCAAAAGCTTCCAGTGCGCAGTGTATATTATCGCCTATCCACTTCCTAACGTTAGAAGGCGCTTCGTAGAGCGCCGAGCGGGCGGAGGTGGGTGAAGGAAGAGTGAGTGAGGAAGTAGAGAGTTGTGGTGCCAAGATTTCTCTGACGGGTGATCCCGTTTGCCGAGCACACCGCAAAAAGCCTCTCCAATTCTGCTGCAAGTGCCATTGTTGCTGAGCACACCCGTTCACTTTCATCAACACCTTCAACACTCGATCATCAGGTAGACAATCTTGCTCACTAGCCATGGGTAAGTTATCGCCTCGATCGTTTTATGGCTCCTCGGCTCGTCGGCTCCTGCACAACTGGAAGGACGACTGAGGCGACCTCGAGACAAAAATGCTGATGATATGATGTTCAGCACCAAAGCTCGACCCCAACGAGGAGAAGATTATTCACCTTCGCGCCACTGGCGGTGAAGTGGGTGCTTCGTCCGCTCTCGCTCCTAAGATCGGTCCTCTCGGTCTGTCGCCCAAGAAGGTCGGAGAAGATATCGCCAAGGCTACGGGTGACTGGGTATGGAAGCACCGCAGCCCACCTAGCAAGACGAACAGACACTAATATACCACGTGCACAACAGAAAGGTCTCCGCGTCACCGTTCGCCTGACCATCAAGAACCGTCAAGCTGCCGTCTCCGTCGTCCCATCTGCTTCCTCCCTTGTCATCAAGGCCCTCAAGGAGCCCCCGCGCGACCGCAAGAAGGAGAAGAACATCAAGCACACCAAGTCCATCCCCCTCGACGAGATCATCACCATCGCCCGCACCATGCGCTTCAAGTCCATGGCCAAGGACCTGCAGGGCACAGTCTTGGAGATCTTGGGCACAGCCTTTAGCACTGGTTGCCAGGTTGATGGCCGGAGTCCTAAGGCTATCTCCGACGATATTCACAGTGGAGAGATTGAGAGTAAGGATACGCATCTTCGCTTGCAGAGAGCAGTACTAACGAGCCGTAGTTCCTTCGGAGTAAAATGCTTCGCATGTATCACGTCAACATCATTCACGACTACGAGTCTCAGCAACATGAGCATGCGATCGGCGTCTGGCGCAGATAGTGCATCGTCACCAGATTTCGAAGCCAAATTTCGTACCCATCATTTCCTCGCTCACCATTCTTCCTCTCACGTCCTTCCACTCTCCCCTACTCTCCTTCCCAACTTTGCCTACACTCTGGCCACAATTGACACACCCGTGGTTATTGGCCTATTTTGTGCAAAGGAGATTGATGCTCCGACCTCTTACTCACCGTGCCGCACTCGCGCTTCCTTTACGGTGGCTGTGGGCGGAATGGTCCATATGACTTGGTCTACATATCTTACTGACCTCTGAACTGCATGCAGTCCTTTGCGCTCAGCGATTTGCGAAGTATATCGTAGCTAGGGTTGGTCCAGTGGCAACGTCCTATACTGGAGGTGTACACCGGACACGGCGTCGAATGCCTCTTGACTGCTTTGACTGTTCAATGGACCACAATGCTTCCCTAATTTCTGAGCGAGATCCTCGCTGGATCCGGGATGATCTCGAGCTCGATGAACTCTTTGGTGATCTTCATTATGGATTCGATACTATCAACACAGCCGAACCAGCCATATTTCTTGGCCTTCATAGTACTGCAATCAGAAGAGTCAGTGTCCAGATCCATCCGCGATTCATGATATGTTACTCACCTCATGATCTTCGCCCCTGTATCCGTCAAAGCACCGTCTGCTCGGCCGAATATGGCACCAACATTATCCCACTTGTCGCTCTGCAAACTGTGCGTAGCTGCCAATACCTTCCATGCCACTTGGTTCTTCTTGTCGTTGGCCCATACCACGAACGAGAAGCTGGCTTTGCCTTGTGCTGATGTCGTGGTGTCCGCCGGGCCAGTGAAGCCCACCCCGAAGTATTTGGCAAACACAGGCCAGAAGACAGCCCAGTTGAAAGTGTCATCATTACTCACATTGAACATCTGATTCTCCGTTTGTGGTGACAGGGCTTGCCATTCATACTGCAAGGCATTCAACGACGCATCGGCTAGACTTTGCGGCGCCTGCCAGGCCTCAGCACTCCCTGGAAAGTCCAGCGAGCGTCCTAGGTACTTCTGCACACTGGCGTAGACAAGGAGAGGGTAGAGCAATGTCTGAGGTGTGCTCGTCGAACTCGAAGAGCCGATTATGTAGGGCGGCAGACCCGCCGTCCATGTTACTTCTGGGTGCTCGGTGCAGAATGCTGTGAGGACGGCGTGTTGGGTGTAGTAGAGGTTTTTGTCCTCGTAGCCGGGTATGAGAGGTGGTTGGGGCGTGCCGGTGCGTTCGGGGTCTTCGAGCATGGGGACTGGTTGGAGACCTAAGTGGAGACCGTACCATTTGCCGCCGTATTGGATTGTGATGCGTTTTGGTAGTTTACTACCTGTTTCAGAGGCAAGGATTGGGAGGGAATCGAGAGTGTTCGCGAGAAGAGTCGTGTTCTTCTGTACTAGTCTCTCATCCTCCCAATTCAGGGCCCCACCGTCTTCCTCGGAAGTCACGAGGACATAAGCGAAGAAGAAGACGTAGTCAATCCTCTGGCATCCTGCCTGAATTAACGCTGACGCTATTTCGCCAGGACTAGAGGACAGGAGATCCACCGAGACGAAGGTCACATGGTCGGGCAATCGAGGAGCATTGGCAGGTGGCGAGCGGGAACAAGCGTAGATATGTTTCCAGCGGCTTGGATTGGCAGAAAGGTGGCGAAGGATGTGGGAGCCTGATATGCCATTTGCGCCTGTGATGATGGCAGTGTGTCCTTCGGGTTTGGTGGTTGTCGGGAGGATCGGTAGACCGTGATAGATAGCTTCGGAGTGGGTTCTGACGTGAGGTTGTGGTTGGAAGTTGGGCTTCACTTCTGTCTTTACATTCGGTTGTGCCATGGATTCATGCCTTTTTGGAAGTTCAGGTTCGCTTGGTGGGCGATAAGAGCTACAGAAATCACCCGAGCAATAGGACTTTCACAACATTAGCAGAGACTCGTCAAGGTCGGTACGATTCATCTTGCTGTTGTGGATGAGCGATGTGATGGAGAGAGCCGTATTCCTGGCCAGGTCGTTCGTCAGAAGCTGTGATTGGACAGATCGTCGGAGCTAGCGACGATGATGATCTTCACGTCAACTTCACCAGGCACCGGGTAGGACTCTTGACGTTCGACTACAACTTCCATTCAATTGTACATATCTTTCCGTGCGTGTTGAGATCCTTCGCATTCTCGTTGATGGTATACCGGCATATTCATGGGCATGGCGCAATATCGAACTACAACGTCAAGAAGATCAATAGGCAGATGAGTGCGATTGAACTGCATAGTTCCACGAGCACTGGATGTCTTTGTACAACCCGGACAATGGCGCTGTACCGAAAGGTACAGAGTTCATAGCACTTCTTGTAAGCCTGCATGCCACATGGAATCCCTCTCCCTTGCTTACACCAGGATAGTCACAGAGAGACTTGTCTCTACAGATTCCTATTAACTTCGTGACGCTGCCGGGTGTGTCCTTGACGGCAGCCTGCTTTCCACGACAGCGCTACGAGGATGCTGCGGCGGCACGGTGTCTTTCAAACTTGCTTGCCACTGGGTTTCGGCGATTTGAAGTGGACTTGTACTGGGATGCCAGTCGACGAGTATGGAGCTTGTGCCCGTTCGAGCTAGGTCGCTCAAGTCCGTCTTTGAACTCTACCAGCTTGGCACTACTCCCAAGCTCGCAGACGTCTCTCGCCAGTCTTGCGAGTGGAAGCTTGACTAGCCAGCCCGCCAACAAGAGACTAACGCAGGCGTCCTCTCAGCTACACGTACACGGGAGGCAAGCCAGCGATGTCCTTTCTGGTGTTCCTACTGATACAGTCGGTATCACTGGAAGCAGTCTGTCAGTCTCGGTGACAACGACTATCAGCGTCAGCTCGGCGAGCACATCCACAGTGTCTCCTACTCGATCTCCGAGTAGCCCACCCACATCAAGTAATAGCCAAGGTACACTCATACAAGCTGGACCATACTCTTGTACCCCAGCCGTGGATCTAGACATATTCACTACCGTGCTAGCTCAATATCTGAGCAATACCGAAACCGACCTTAATGCGACCACCAGGATTATTACACTCAATATACATGCTGCAGCGATGGCTGCAGATTCAGCTGGAAGCCCTCGGCAACCTCCTGGTGACATGTTGCCGCGAGACAATAATCTATTGAGCTCGGTAATCTCCACGAACAACTCTGTCTACTTGTACACTCCCACGGAGCTGCTCAGCCAAAGAGCTAACCTCAATGCGTCTGGGAATTGGTTTACCGTGAGCAAATCAAACCGGCCGAACGACGCATACTTCAGCATCGAGCAAGATGGGTCCACAGATAGCTCAATGGACGGCTGGCCCAGCGAGAGCTACGTAGAGCTGCAAAAAGCAAAGCGGTTACTGGTAGGCTTCGGCAATGTCGATCCCCAAATGAGAGCGTACAATTTCTCTGGTGACGAAAGCTTGGTCTTCCCAGCTGGCTATCTTTCATCGGCAGCAAGATTGACAGCATCTGCGACTGGTGAGGTGACTCAGGGATGCTTCTATAATACAGCTGCACAGTCAATCGGCCAGTACAATAACTCATGGGCGCTGTCCAATATTGCGTCCACTTCCACACCCGCGATGTTGGACGAGGTCGGGAACATCACGGCTTGTGGTGCCTCACCTTTCTTGAACCAGACTTTGAACAATACAGACGCGGGCACGAACTACGTTCCTTATCAGAATTTCGTGTATGCCCATGTCTGGTCGTGGAGCGGCGCTAGAGAGCCAATGTACGCCAATTCATCGAGCCAAGATAATGGCCAGGAGTTCTCCTGCGCAGCTGTGAATGCGACAAGTGGCGGCTGGCAGGCTGTCAACTGCAACAATGCTCACCATGGTGCGTGTCGCGTTGGGACCAAACCTTACGACTGGAGGATTACCGGACAAGAAGGCATTTATCGGCGCATTGATGCAGGATGTCCCGACGGATCGACGTTCGATGTCCCTCGTACAGCACTAGAAAACACATACCTCCTCAATACCTGGCGAGATCATCTCAGGTCGAATGACGATCCGGACTCCGACGATCGACTGCTTTGGGTCAACTTCAATGACCTCGATACCACGGCTTGCTGGGTCATCGGACAGAATGCAACATGCCAGTATCAACCTGGGTCTCCCGTAGACAAAGGACGTGCGATCATCGTGCCCACCGTTGCCGGAATTGTGGTGCTCGTCCTGGCTGTCTTGACCATCTTCACCAAATGTGCTGCGAACCGGCAGAACTCGAAGAGGCGGAGAAGAAGGGCAGATGATGGATTCAACTATGAGGGCGTACCTTCATAGTCATCTAGCTCCGATGCTGCGAAAATCACATATGACGCAGAGGTGTACATTTGCATAGCGATATACTTAGGAATGGCTTTGTACAAGCGTCCTTTGGTTGGCTCTTGTGCTTTGCATGAGTGACGACCACCTCGCCCCACAGCCCATGGCCAAGTTCTCTTGAGGACATTGCTAGCCTGTGATTAAGAGCCTATGCTGACATACATTGGTTACTTGGTTCAATCCCGGGCCAGACCATAATAAGATCGTTTCCAAGCGACCAGATCTCTCCTTCCTCCCACAGCCAGCATCGTTGAAATATGATCAGTGATCCTACTCAGGAAGGTCACCCGCAATAAAACCGAATAGATGATCGGAGTGTGCCGGGACATTCTCGTCTGTTGCAGGATTGTTCGACTCCCTCGTGGCCTCGAGGAGGCTCTTGGGCATCGGCGGTTCATTCAGCACTGAACAAGTTCGATACAGATACGATGGCTGGTCTCGCGTGGCCTAGGAAGATCCGGCCTTTGATTCGTCGTCCTTCCCAGTGAGATCTGGAGATCAACATTGCCAGTATCTATTACCCTGTCAACCTCCGACTTGTTATGTCGCTGCTGCCCAGCGAGTGGCTCAATAATGATGCTATTCGGATAGCATTTACTTGGGCAATCTTGCAATCAGAGAGTGTTAAATCGTGGGCTGGCCTGTTCGACCAGTTCATTCGTGGATTGAAGGTTGGCAAAGGAGTTACCAACAGGCTGCATGCTCATCGGTGGCGAGACGGGAAGTAGTGTGCACTTTTCCTGCGCGCTACCCTGTCTCCTATTCATAATAGGATAGTCCACTGGTGTCTGTTCGTGCGTGTTTGCGACGATGGAGAGTCATAGTATGACTACCTGTTTGATCCCCTCGGCTTCTGAACAACAACAGCTGCGGTACCAAGGCTGGAGGGAATACCATTACTACATTGTATTGGTATGCCAGAGCCAAAAAAGTCTGTCGACTGTGGAGCTATGTGTATCGCATTTCTTATGTATCCCCTAGAAGACCGATTCCAGCCCGTCTGGAGGACACGACTCCGGCGATCATGTGCTACGGTCTGACAGAACCTACTCGAGGATATATATAATAGGATGTCGCAGACGATGGCGGAGGGAGCCACTCAGTCTCCAGACACAAACCCGACCACTGTCGATTCGCCGGCCTCATCGACTAGATCTGGACACGACGATGCAGGCTAGACCCTCGGCCGCCTCGCTAGCCAAGCAGAGGTTCTCCTCGCCATCGCTCGTGATTATGTCGCAGATGATACGATTCATGATCCGGCTATCTATTACCATCTCGCACGATGAAGGTCCTCAACCCTTTCGATCTTATCCTATCCTCATCCAAGGGCGAAGCCATCATCTTGGACCGCATTCGAACTCGGTCTGAATACTGTTTTCGGACAGGAAAGCGTTTTGTAAGGCAAGACCTACTAGAGCTACGTGGGCAGTATAAGGGCCAGCGTGAGTGGAACCGCCTGAGGAATTTCGTCAAGATCCGACACTACGACACTGTCTGTAAGGAGTCATGCTGCGCTGGCTACCAGCCATACATCAATGCGATGTGGCACCCGGTACCATTGGAAGCTGTCCAGACACGGCCAGACCACGCGTTAAAGTATGAAATAGGACTGGAATCCGAGAGACGCACGTCCGATGAGATATCTGCATTTCCAACTCTGTTTCGTTCCTCCACTAGTCAATGCGAGCTATTGACAGCGTTCCGTAAAATCAGTCCCCTGTTACGACCAGGATCACCTTCAGTCGATGTCGACCAGCTACATGTTACACACTCCCTCCCTCGGCCGATATCGTCTTTCATTTTCGTCTCTCGCGAGAGCGAATATCAGTCCAACACTTCTGGACACACAGGCTATTTTCGCCTGAAGAAAGCTCCAGCAGGAGGCGATCTGCCATGCAGATGCGATGAGAATAGTAATCAATGCAGATGCCGCATCTGGTGTCTCACCCAAATCCGTGGTTATGGTCGTGATTCGAGCTACAGATCTTGGCTCGTGTTTTATGCCATCTTTTTGGCGACATGCTCCTGCGATCCAGAGCTTCTTCCAGGCCGACAGACCAGATTCGTGGCACGAGGTGCTTGGTGCAATGGCAGCCTTTTTCGTGGGCCAAGAAACCGAAGTCGTGCGGTGGACTCACCATAGATTCCCAGACTCGCTCAAGATCTGGACATCAGCAAAGCTACCATCCTGAGATGACTAGACTTCGGCCACTGCAGAATCAGACCAACGATTGCAGAGGGTATCAGTCCTCCGCCTCAGAACCGATGATAGCAGAGCAGTGCAGTTCATAGATGCATTGACCTCATCGCTCATGTCGTTCTGCCCCCGTCCTGGTGAAACCGGTATTCCGGCGTTGATAACCCGTGGTGCGCCCTTGTACGACTGGCATCGAATGAGGCTTTTCGCCTCGACTCTAGCACGGTTTTACTGGATCTTGATGTGGGGGACAGCGAACATTGGGTATGCGCCAGACTTCACACGAGATGACGAGGCCTTCTGGATCGTTGGGAGCTGGGAGATTCGTATAGATGTGGAGGAATTCCCGGTTATCATGGCCATTGCTACTGCTCTTACGATTGATATGTTGAGGAGGATGATGGCTACTGAAGCGGATGCTGGAGAATGGTGCAGACGGAAAGCCACTAACGCTGGCGTCGTCTTTGGATGGGACATTGTTACTACGTGACGACGTTGAACAGGATGACATCTGTCCAACCGACCACCACCCAGTGTGACACGAAGACAGTGGCGAGGAGTGGAGCTAGTACATGAAATTATACTCCTCATTCTCGAAGATCCCCTGTCACCACATCCTAATTGCTGCCCCTCTACAATACCTCGCCACGTCTCTCTCGCAGCCTCGGACTTGGAGATGGCCTCCTCCATCGCCGCAATATGTTGGCGCTTCTGCTCAAGAAGAGGAGCAGCGACACCCACCAGAGATCCACCGCTGCTAACCCACATGACAGTCGTGATTGCCGCAAATGCAGACTCGAGTGTCTCCTCATCCTTCTCCACTGCAGTCTTCAGGTCCTGGGATATCATGAGTCCCAGGTCGGAATAGCCGGTATAGCATTAAGACACCGTCTGGAAGTAACACTTCCATCGTGGCCTCAACATTTCAGAAGACACCTTAGATGACACCGAGACAACGTCGGGCATCTGGCCGTCTCAATGTTACGACCGAAGACACTTCCGAAATCACACATATCCCGTCCATTTCACGAAGATATAGTGGGTCGTCGCAGCACTCCGAGAAGCAGCGTGAACTCTGCCGTCCCTTCAAGGAGCTAACAAAGCCCGCAAGCAACCGTGCTGGAGTCAGGCTCGGTTGTCATGCACCACGATGCACGTTGCCGGCGACTCGGCCAGTAGCCGAACACAATCCATATGCATGTCTCTTCTGTGTCTCGCAGAGTTGCCAATAAGCTCACGCATATGCATACGCCGAAATGGCGGTGGGCGGCCGGAAAGTGGAGTGCTGCAACATGTTCGACGCCTGACTCTCGAGCTATGAGTCGTATACTCCTTCAAAAGGCGATCGTGAGGTTTTTAGCAGCCAAAAGCGTTGCCTTGCTCAAAGCACGGCGGCTTTACCACGGTCAGCCGGCTGCAAGACAGTTGTGAGCCTGCACGACCGGTAGTTCGATTGCGTTGTAGAAGAACGAACCGTTGCGCATCTCTTCCCTGGGACCGTGCCTGCAGCTGACTAGAGCAACGTCCAAGCAGCTAACAATTCGATAGATACTGTACTCTGCATAAATTCAAACCAGTACCCTCAACCCAACGCACTGGTGCATCACCGGTAGCAAGCAATTGCATGGATTTTCGAATCGCCTGTGATCTCCAGCGGGAACGAACACAACCTGTTTTGATCTTGTGAGCAGAAATCCTTCAGATTCGAGGTCTGGCGATGGTGCCAGTCAGGCGACGTTGAGGTCATCTTTAGGGTCTACGGAGTGCTTAGCCGACATCTGCACTGTTTACTGGATGTCACTGGCTCGGAGACTAGATTGTGAACGTCGTGGCGCTTATGGCGCGATGATGAGTTTCATCTAAACGAACCAATCGTGGGTTTCAAAGCAACAAATACGGAAGCATACCTCGCACGATGACACTTCCATGTACTGTAACTTTGCGACCAACAAACACCTTCTGGCAAGATATCCGATTGCAAACCCAGTGCTTCGGAAGATTTGCTGCAAGATCTCTGCTCTGTATGCACACTCGCTTGTTCGGTGATTTGATTGGGTGCCTCTCAGATAGCTTCGCGGGAGCATGGGAAACGTTGGCGTCAGGCTCGCGATTTGGCGGTATCAGCCGATCGGGACAGATCTTGGTTCTTCGCTAATGTGGGCCCGTATAACTTTCCTGGTGCTCATCCTTCCCTCGAACGTATGACAGCTGATGATACTTATGGTTGTGGTACGATTCAATCATAGGCAGCCCGGACATCACGACTCGTGGTAAGCCAGGGTGATGATATGTGCAGACTTGATGATTTCTACATTGTGATGGGCATGCTCCTGACTCGTATTCGTCAGTAGTTTACCACAAGAGGTCGATCAAACAGAGCTCGTCCTCCAGCAAGGGCCAGCACAGCTATCGGACCCCCGTCTGCGTTGGCAGCGTTGCTCATGCGCAACAGCATTGTCTGATGAGCAAGATGAACAGACTTGTCGCCAGCTCCGGGCCCGATTGGCAAAAGCGTGCACCAACCACATCATCATTGCTCCAGTGTAGCATCGCCGTCAAGATTTGTTGCTGGACTACATTCAGTCGGAAAGTCTAAGCTAATCCTTTCGAGTATATGCACACTACCAACATCATTGGCCACCTATTCGCTCACTCTTGCAGGCCCTCCTACTACTGCAATGCAATGCATGTACCCGAGCGAGCCCGGCTGCAGGCCCGTTCCTTTTCACATATTTGAAATCGCCCCTTGGGCTATAGCGCTGCGAATGTGGGGAACAACGGCTGAGGAGGGCATGGTAGGGCCGGCTGCAAATTATGTTGACCAGCGAGGATAGTTGTTGATATGCCGTTGTCCTGTGTCTTGCAGCTTGACGAGCGCAATATCGCGGCAAGACATTTCTTAGACCTTGACATTGGCCTGCTGTGCGACGCAATGTGCAGTATTCTATCTGAGACTCCAGTAGCGCTAGGGTCACTCTGCTGCCCATATAAGCTTCGCACGGGGATCTGATCTACCGCGCGTTGACTCCTGAACGTCAAAGTCGCAAGCCAACACTCTACAATTAGGTCGTGGCTGAGAGCAGCACAGGCAAAGCCGAAATGAAGCATTGTTTGCCTGCTTCGCTGAAACTTCTACCACGGTGCACATTTTACCCGCGTGGGAGAAGGTCCTAAAAATACCGTGAGGGCGTTCAAGGTTGGCGGTAACTCGAGCGGCTCCTCCCTTGCTGAGCGCCCTGTACCATGGTAGCTGTTGTGACCTCGAGGAAGCAACGTGCGTGCGTCAGTGCTGGAATGGTACTGGCAGAGTTTCTAGGTCAGCGCACTCTATGCTCGTGCTAGTCCCTTCATAATACTATACGATCGACCAAGTCTACGCAAAGCACGCTGCACGAAGAGAATGTATGCCGGTGCTGCACTCGGGTTTGTGTCGCGAAAGTCAATGATTTCGGGAGTAGCGCGGCGCTGTAGTAGATTCGCTTTACTCATCCCTGTTCCAGGCCCCCTGTCTTGCAGTGTCAAGTCAACTTGCAGGGGACCGTGGCCAAGAAGTGCTCCAGTGCGCCGGGTTCAAGATCGACGTACGTCCACTCCACACCTGAACAGACGCCAACGCTTTCCGTCACATCTTCTGCTTGCCTGCAGCAACTCATCGCCCCTCCGCACCTCGCCGTCATACTATTGCCTGTGCTATTGCTGCATCGGGAGATCCTTGGCGCCTTCTTCGACCACAGCCGTTGCAGTGAGCCCCTCATAGACTCCACTACCAGCAAACTCAACTTTAGACTCAAGACAGTGTTGCGAAGCTCACGGCCACCGCTGAAAGTCTATCGCTTTAATTACCGTTGCTTGGCTACTGACTACATTTATCCCACGAACGGTGCCGCCAAACCGTCGCTTCCGAGCGTTTTCATTCCCACAACTGTTGGTCCGCAACCCTATAACGGCGACTGTCGCATGCTTGCTCAGTGATACACGACCTTGTGTGTCCCTTAACACTCGCATCATCTGTCCTCGAGTCTCTCCTACCAGGTACCGCACCACCTCGAACACTCTTTTACAGCGACAAGCCAGGCAGGACGCATACCAAGGCTAGACCGAGCAACCAGGCGACATGCCTCAACACAAACGTGGACCTTGGTCACAAACGGAGGACCAGTTCCTCCTCCATCTTGTTAACCTGCATGGCGCACACAACTGGGTCCGGATCAGTGCCACTATTCAGACGAGGTCGCCTAAGCAATGCCGGGAACGATATCATCAGAACCTGAAGCCGAATCTCAACCATGATCCAATCACGCCCGAGGAGGGTGTACTGATCGAGCAGATGGTTGGCGAGATGGGCAAGCGGTGGGCGGAAATCGCCAGGCGTCTACGTGGTCGCAGCGATAATGCTGTGAAGAACTGGTGGAATGGTGGCATGAACCGCAGACGACGAAGCAACAACCCGCGCCGTCCAGATTCCGAGGTGCCACAGGCGCACATGAGCGTCCCAAGCTTACCGCACCCGCCGACGCATCACCACACGCTGCCTTCCAGCTATGTGCAGCAGCAGCAACAAACACCAGTGCTCCAGGGTTACTATGGACAGCCCATCTACCCAGGTCCCATGCCACAGAGCATCCAGATGCCGCCCCATGGACAAATGTATAACCGCCACTCAGGCTACATCGAGACACCACTCCCGTCACCGTCAGCGTTCTCTCAACTGTCAGCCGACGGTGCACCATCCTTGGTCTCTGACACATCGTCTGTCTCGGGACGCTCACCTTTCCATGGCCATTCGTCGGTGGAGCTCCCACCACTTGCTGGGTCAAGGGATTCAAGGCGAGTCTCGGCGCACTCTGCTGGCTCGGGATTACGGCTCAGCGTGCCAGGCTCATTCACTGAGATCGACTTCTCGCAGCCACCGATGCCGAAACACCAGCCGACGCACATGCTACAAGAAGCCTTTCAGCCGCAACGCCAGCATCAGCAGCAACATCAGCAGCAACATCAGCAGCAACAAGCTCAGTTCTCACAGCCAGCACACTATCTACCTTCACAGCCAGTTGAGGGCATGCCGAATCAGGCCCACCATGCTATGCAGCAATTTGCCATGGGTCCTGCGGGTCTGATGCGAGCCAACAGCTTCTCTCACATGCCCATGCATCCGATGCAGATGCAGCAACCCATGGCCATGCAATCTGTGCAGCTACCTAGCATCGCCAACTTGTCCGTCAACGACCGATCCCGACCGACTTCTGCTCTGCCAATCGACCCTGCAATGATGCACACACCGGCGCTCCCATCTGCGCCTACACCTGACGGCTCGCCACGAGACAAGATGAGCCTGTCGAACTTGACACACTAATTACGGAACTAAAACCCATGCGGCATAATCTAATGTCTACCTTTTGGAGATGGATCACGAAAGGATGCATTGCCTTGAACTTTGTACTATTATAGCGTTGTAGCGAGAACACAGAAACCCGGATATCCTTATACCCTCGCCACTCGCAGGCACAGGAAGCAATGCGGTGGCCGTCGAATGGTTTAGCGAGAATATTACAAACTGTACACAGCAGACAGCAGCCTGGCGATAGCGCCATAGGCTCGTCATTAAGGACGATCAAAATGTTCTCAAAGTCACATGTCTTGCTCTCCTTGCTACTGTACCCCTCTCAGACCTTTCGAAACGCGACTCCGTCGAAGCCTCCCGTTCTCCTCAGACCCTGGGCGTCATGCACGGCGCAGGAGCTGAAACATGGTATGAGACGTTTGCAGATCATCGCCCTACTCCACATCCCGTATACTGAGATCGTCTTGACTTTATCCTAGGGTACGCTATTGAGTCAAACTCCACAGAACAATGACGAAGGAAAACTTGCACGCAACGTCGGTGCAAAGTCTTCTATTCCAGGCACAACAAGTCTCGCCGCCGACATGTGGTGGAAATTGCTTGAACCCATCTATAGCATTCAAGCGTGGCCGCCATAACGGTGGGTAGACTCTGTGTCTTGTGAGGGTGGAGGATAGAGTTTAAGTTCGGCCAACCCTGACCTGGCACGTGCAACACCATGCGCGCACGCTCCTGATCCATGTTTTTTGCCTGATCGGCGTGAACACAATTGTGGATCTGTTTTGCACGATGAGACTTTCATGAGAGCTCTCAATTGTGGTTCCGGAAAATATGGAACCAGAGGTCTCGTTGTCAATAATCAGGGTCTACCTGGTCATACTCTCACACTTCACATCTCAGGCTCTTGTGGGTAACCACAGATCACGAAGCAGGGTAGAGTGTCAAATCACCGATTGCTCTCGAGATGCTGGGCTCGAAGCCTATCTACACGGCTGAAGCATATCCACCGGCCTCGAAGCATATCCACCGGGTTAGGATGGTCGAGTGGGAGATTCACAAGCTCGTAGATCCCTCGAGGCCTCCAGTCGAACATTCAACGAACGTTGTATGAAGTAAAATCACGTCACAATTCAATTCTATCAGTGCGGTGGGCGATCCTCCTGCCCGCGAGAGCTGTGCTATGCCAGCCAAGGGTATCACGAAAACGACCGTCCTTCTCTTCAACAGCACACCAACCATACCTTAACTCCTGTCTTTCCATCAGAGCAGCCTGACACATGCCATTCCGTTGTACGCCGGCTCAAGCACTTCTTACTGCCTGCTTGAGCCAAATATCACCACCTTCGCCTTTCACCCATCGGGACCACGCAATATCGTAAGCATCCTCCAGATCCCGGACCCATCGTCGAGTATCGAACAAAGCACTGTTCCAGCGCGCATAGTACAACATTTTCCTGAGATCCATCAATCGACCCGTGCCTTTGCCCTTGCATCCTTTTGGATACGTCGTCGACTTCGCTAGTGCCACAGCTTTCTCCTCGTAATCGTCCTCGTTCGCCGCAACGAGCTCCTTTGCGGCTCGTGCACCTTCTTCGTCTTTGGGCAGTGCGCCCAACAATATACTGGCTGCCATTCGACTACACATCTTGTATGAATATCGAGGCAAGGTGAGTAGTGGTGTGCCACTCCATAGCACGTCTGCTGCTGTTGTGTGAGCGTTACATTCGGCGGTGTCCAACACGACGTCGCATATCCGTGCTCGGGAGATATGCAAATGCTTGGGAGCCACATCAGTGAAGATGACCCGAGATGCCACCTCGTGTCCAGCCCAAAGTCGTGCTGTTGCGAGCAAATGCGACTCGCCAAGGTCGGGAAACCGTAGAAGCCAGAGGATTGAATTGGGAACACGAGCTAGAACTCGAAGCCAACTGCGGAACGTCGTTGGCTCGATCTGTGATACTTGTTAGTGATGACCTGTGAGCTTTGAGATGGTGGGCATACCTTGTAGAGCTGATTGAAGTTGCCAAAAATGACGGTCTCATCAGAGACCTGTGGAAAAAGCTCCTTTCGCATCCTCCATCGTTCCTTCTGCTCCTCATCCCAGCTCAACGCTTTGTCGTGAGCACCCGGCGCACTTTGCTTATGGTCACAGCAGAAGAAAGTGTCCCTGCGGTATATGATGTTCTCTCCATAGACCCAGTCCTCTTGCTCTCCACCAGTCTGCCCGTCCACCATCACGTCCTCGAGATCGATATTGCGGCGCCAAGGTCTCAGGGTGTCGGGCGGTATCGAAGTCTCGTCCGCGAGAAGATAGTCACACCATTCGGCCCCTAGCGTGCCAGCGAAGCCCATGAAAGACATCTGGATTGGCGCAGGCCGGGCAGCGAATACCTCGTTGCGTGCTCCCCGAGTATAGCCGTTGAGATTGACCAAAATATGAATTCCATCCTGCACGATCTGGTTGACAAGTCCCTCAACTGACCATGAGCTCGCATCATGGAAGACTGGAGCCTCGCTCTCGATCTGCTCACGGTGCACGGACTTGTCACTAGCAGTAGTCGCATAACAATATGCCTTTACCCGCGCAGTATTGTGCATGCCAAAGACGGATTGCATTAGATGCGCCAGTGGATGGTTGTTGAAGTCCGAGGAGAGATAGCCTACCCTCAGGCGTGTTGACGGCGGTTTTGGTGGTGGGTAGACTTGCTTTGGTAACCACGGCGCTCGCAATGCAGACACCGAAATGCGCATTCCGTTCCTTTGTGAGATCAGTCGGATCTGTTTCGCTGACATAGGGCAAGTGAAAGTATGGAAGGGCAGTACAGTCGGAGCTGTAGGCACTGTTAGCGACGCTGGCAGCTGCGGCCGGGTGTAGCTGCTAGCTGGTCGTGGCTTCTGCTTGACATAGGTGTCTTGATACCACTGCCAGCCTATGCGACGTGTAGCGCGCTCTACGAGCCTTGTGACACGAGCGCCCTCCCATCGGTGACCAGCCCACGCCTTCAGTACCTTGCGGGTGCTTGCCACGCGCTCTTTGCCATCAATATCAGACCCATCACGCGGCAGGATCTGCTGCAGCATGTCCTCCATGATCGATTGCGTAAGCGTACCACAGCCCCATCGTTCGCCGTCAACAAGTTGCTTCTCGACTATATCGACCACGCGCTTGATCCAGCCAGAAGAAGAGGCACCTGGCAGTCGAGCATCGAGTAGCATGCCATGTTGGTCCACGTGCCACCGATCACGCCTACCATCATCTGCCGCAATACCACCTCGACCTTGCCATCCACAAACCGAATTGAGTGCATTGGCCAATCCGCATACCGCTTCAGCGAAGTCTGGGCTGGCTTCCACAGCTCGTTTGTAGTAGACGATAGCGTCTCCAACCCTGCCTTTGTCCTTGACAGCATTTGCAAGATTCGCAAGTGCAATGTCGAATTTTCCATCGCACTTGACGGCACGTTCATACATATTGATAGCTGCGTCCAGCTGATTGATGTCCTTCAGCAGACTGCCCAGATTCGTGTAAAGATGAGCATGATTCTGGTCAAGCTGCAAGCCGTAGTTATAGTACTGGAGAGCCAGCGCAATACCGCTTCCTGGGATCACACCAGGGATATCATACTTGAGTGGGCTTGGAAATGGTTGCACTACCTGCTGCACACTAGCAAGTAGAATGCCAACGTTGTTCGCTGTCGAAGGGCTTGGCTGCAAGGAGAGCGAGAGGTAGTACAAGCCGAGAATTTCTCGGACGCCGTATGTCGGCGCAGTCATGCAGGTGGAGCGACCGGAGCCGGACATGCCATCTTGGAAGATCTTGGCCAGCGATAGAAGTGCGTTGCTCGTTGTGGAAATAGCCGCTTTGCGAGCGAGACTCTGAAATTCTCCCGGCACATGCTGCAATCCTGGTAGCTCACCCTGATCCGGGAAGCACAGACTTGCAGTAGCGAGGGCTTGTTCGGGAGCCAGCAGCACAGGCTCCATGGATATAGGTTGTTTGCCACCATGCTGAGCTTTTAGTGAGACCATGCCGAGTATGTGGCCAACCAGACCATGGATACTATTGTGATATCTCCCAGCTGCTATAAGCACAGCGTCCTCGAAAGCACGAGCTGCGCTGGCATTCTCGCCAAGCCCATATAGCATGTTGCCTTTAGCATGTATTAGAGCTAGCATGCGTCCATTTTCGCTACCAGCAACTGCAAAGCCGCTCGACCCGAAGCCTGGTTCCGAAGAGGAAGGATTGTCACGCCAGTTGGTGGGAAAGTCGTCCGCATCGCCATCGAAATCATACGCGATGCTATCAGAGAGCTCCGAGATGCATGGTGAACGGCTCGCTGTAGAAGCCGAACTTTCGCTTCGTCGGTCCAGTGATTTGAGCGTGTCGGAGTCTTTGTCGCGCTTCAACGAGTTCTCGACGTATTCAATGACCTTGATCGCCTGCGCGCTTCGTTGGTCGTTGCACAGCAGCCCTACCAGATGCTCTACAGCCTCGAAATGATTCGGAGCAGCCTTCACGACTTTCGTCCAGTAATTTTCCGCTTCGTTTCGTCTTCCTAGGGCAAGCAACGTTGCTGCAAGATTTGAGAGCGCCTCAAGGTGTTTCGAGTCTTTCTCGAGTACCTTCGAATACCACCTATGGGCTTGCTGGTAATTACCAAGACCATATGCAAGACATCCGCCGAGGAGCATGCCATCTGCCCAGTCCCAATCGCTTTCTTGACAGAGCCTAGTCATGGATGTGAGCGCAACGGCGGCTCTGGAGTGCGGCGAGTCGTCCTGTGGCGGCTGGGAGATTATTGGCAGTACAGTTGAGCCGGAAACACGTCGAAGTGTTCGGAAACGATCTTGTTGTGCCTGATGTGGCCATGCTTGATGCTGAGTTGCGCTACTCCATTGCTCGCTCGACATTCGGCGCTCATACTCGTTATCCTGCATCTGTACCCCGCTGGGATTCCAGGCGGATGGCGAGCGCTGTCGGGGTGTTGAGTTGTTACTCAAGGTATGGGAGCTTGACGTGGCATCTGCTTCGTCACTATTCGTAGGTAGAGGATGCTTGTGCCCATCCGACACAGTCCGACGCCGAGTTGGCCGCGTCGCACCGTATGATGGCTTGGGAGGTTTGGGATAGAAGGCGGGGCGGTGTTGCTGGCCGCCAGCCACTGAACGGCCTTGTTGTTGCTGCCGTCTCGTGTGGTGGATGAAACCTAGTAGATCTCTGTATTGTTGCAGTGCCCAGGCAAATACTGTATCCCGTTGCTGGCCACTCGTTGAGGCAGGTCCATACTCGCTGTTCTCATCAAGTGGTACTGCAGCAGTGACAGGCCAGGCGGAGCTACCGTGATGTACGGTGTAATGTGGCTGAGGAGATGGTCCAAATGCTGGTATATGAGGCGGAGGAAAGGCAGCACCACTTGATGACCATGAGCTGCCGTATGGATGTGATTGCCAAGATGCTTGACGTGCATAATGGGGCTCTGGCATGGAGCCCGGCCATCGCATTGGCGGTTGCTGAGACTGGTGGTAGAAGCGTGGATCGCGTATGGCAGCCGGTCTGTATGGAACATATGTACCATCATGCCAGTAAGGGCCATAGGGACCTGATCCTTGCCCACCAGAAGCAGTGGGACCCAGGTATTGGAACGATGGTTGGAGTACACTGGGCACGGTTTGTCCATACCAATGCTGCACGTTCAGTTGAGACATGGGTGTCTGGTTGAGCATGGAGTCCATGACAGGCAGAGAGTGTGGGTGAGAATACTGGGAGCTGTGCCAGCCAAGGCCAGTCGGGAGGGTGTGGCCTGATAGCGCATGTTGTTGCTGCTGGTGTTGTAGAAAAGTACGTCTGTTGGGCATGCTTGAGCTATAGGAAGGTGGCGCGAAAGCGCTCTCACTCAACATGAGCTGATGCTTTTGCGGATTCGAGTACTCGGCCGTACCCACATACCCAGCATTTAGAGTGCCCTTAGGTGTCTTTCTTCGCAGCGTGTCCTCGGCTCGAGGCGTATCTGCGCCACTGTCCTGCGACGAGTCACTATTGTCGTTCTTCCGATCATGGTGTAAAGGCAGGGCGTATTGCTGTAGTGGGTGTGACATCGAGTCCTCCCGCGACAGATGTCTCGTTCGGTCTGAGTGCAATGTGTAAGAGCCACTTCGCGACCGTCCAGCGCTCATTGTGGCGCAGCAAGCCTCTTGAACAGCCAAAACGTCCAAGACCGTATCTAGTGCTTATAGGGCGTCACCGCCTTGGATAAGTGCCTATACCTTTGCGATACAGTTTGACGTCGATTGCGCATGACATCGCTTATGCTCCAGCGCCAAGATTGTTGCGGTATGATCTCCCTCCACTCTTGCTTAAAGCTGCTGCGTGCCTACTCGATTGATGCTCTCGAGGCTATTCCTTGCTCTTAACGAGGATTCTCTGTCCAACGGAACGCCCTGCGACCAGCCGCGACTCGTGCACGAAAGAGCCAAGATTGGCGAGCGGACAGTGGTAGCCGGACGGATATTCACACGAATGGCGTCGTGAGCCTGTGCCGCATCGCCCAAGCAAGGGCAGTACCTGTTGACAGCCGTCGGAGCAGAGGGCGGACGTGTGCACTGCTTTCCCGGGTAGCCACAGTATATCTATGCAGAGTCGTGGCCTGCTTCGTGCAAGACCAGATTACCGTCGTCGTGCCGCAACAATGTGCACTTTGCCGAGACGAGATCCGCGGGTATGTAACGAGAACGCGGCCACCACCGTACCCTGCTTCCTACACCTCGAATCGGGAGTATTTTCTCCTCTCGGTGATGTGCACGATATGCGTCTCCCGTGATCTGCGACAGATGTATGCAGAGTCCTGATGCTGAGACACACTGGACTGCGCCGGAGGATATACGTCCCTTGAGCCGTCCTTATCCTTCTGCTTGCTCACCTGTTATGTTAAGACTCACGGAGAGTCTGCGGATGCACACAGCCTGCATATGCGGACCCAGAGTGCATACGCAAATACAACCCATGCTTGGGCTGTTGGTTAGCGGTCATATCATTGGCGTACACGGCGAAAGCGCTGAAGCAGGATGGAAGCTAAGAACGCCTCACCCGCAGCGGTGGAGTCGCTTCGACATGTCCCACAGCTGTTTGGAGTGGGCTCCAATCTTTTGATGCTGGTCAAAGGGACGGTATGTTCTAGCTTGTATCTAATGCAGTGTGATGAATGATCCGCTCGAAATACCTCAACCGGACACCGTCACCATACGAGAGCATCTACGAAACAGAGGAACCCAATTATTGGCAATCGTGTCTCCACGTCCTGATTCGCGGAGAGGGTCTGACATTTGCATGATTACTGGTCTGCAGCCAACGCCGCAGGAAGCCATTTGCATGGACGCATGCAGGGTGGCGTCCCACATCATTCGTGGATCACATGGGATCGGCGCGACTGCCCTTGTCAATTCATGCCGCAGGTTCAGTGTTCCTTATTACGAGGTTGTTCATGCAAACGCTGGGTGAAGCGAGAGTGTGGAGGGTCTTGCTGATGAAGCCAGAGCATCATGATCGCGACATCTTTCCATATTATTCGCGATGATTGGTGCCGATGCGGTCGTGCCGATGGCGTCAAGTGCTATGGCGCAGTACATAGAGTGCTGACTAGCCTTGCTATTTGCTGACATGAAGCGCCTCACAAGCCTCGCGCCACATGTGCACCATATACGAGAAATATCTCTGCTGATGTAAGTACTCCAATGAGCCAGAAGTATCATACACGGTTTGTTCAAAATGTATCGTCGTCAACATCAAAAGCTCGCCTGACAACACTCGGGCTCGCTTCCTCCAGTCCTTCACCGTCCGCCTCAATCTCATCCGTTGCGTCCGCGCCTGCAGTCAGTAGAAGATCTTCAACAATCTTTCGGCTTGCTTCACGAGCCGGGGTCTGCATCAGCCGGCTCTGCGGGACGTGAAACTGCATAGTCTTCGGCGGGCTCATTTCAAGCTCATCTTCATCGCTGTCATCGTTGAAGATGTAGGAGGTCCGGTCCTTGCTGGCAGTATAAGCCTTGTCTTGCGGACTGAAAAGCTGCCGACCAGTAGACGTGGTGGGAGCAGGTCGCCCAATTTTGCCACGTGCTGGAGTAAGGACTGACACTCCCGGAGTTCTTGGCGCCTTAGCTGGAGAGAACAAGTCGCTCCGAAGCTGTGGTGCAGCCATTGCGGGAGAGGAGTTGGGCGAGTCGTCCCAAGGAGCGGTTTTCGTCCCGGTTGCTGGCGTAGGCTTCGTCGCGGCTTCTTTCTGACGTCGCTGCGTGTGTGGCGTTGCCTGAACACGATAGCTCTTGTCGAGAACACGGTGAAGCAGAGGATCATTATTGTGGCGGAGAGCAGAGGGCTGGTACGCCGACTCAGGCTGGAACGGCGAAGACTGCGGGTATATGTCTTGATGAGCACGAGGCGTGCTTGGCTCCTCTGAAGATAATGGCATTGCCATTGGGTTCTTTCCAGTATACTTTCGTGGTGAGGGCGATCGGTAAGAAACCGCTTTGCGGCCACCATTCGCGGGTTTGCTCGTCGATGCAGAAAGCTTAGGCGTGCTCTGAACGCCGGTGACCTGTGTTGGGGAGTCTATGGTGAATTCCTCATCGTCGTCTTCTCCAGCCAGCGCACCGGGAGAAGCATCTTGGCCATCCTGCTCAGGCGTCTCGAGGCTGACGGACGTCTCAGTATAAGTGGGATCTTCTGGCTCCTCGTAGCCGCTCAGAGAGACATTGGCCGAAGCCTCGAAGAAGTGCTTCCAGAACTGTTTTTGTATTAGTGATAATCTTGGTCAAGAAATGGGATCGCCTCACTTTCGAGCCTTCCCAGACATCACTACTGTGCTTAGCATACTGCTCAACAATCGGAAGAATGCTGCCCGTGACGATGCGGTGGGCTTTCGAAAAATTGCTATCGATCTCCTGAAGTGTGAGCGTGATCTGTTGCTCGAGTCGCTCTAGCTCCTGTTGCACAACTACTGTCAGAAGACTACATGCCGAGCAGATCAGGCATCACGCACCTCTGTCAGCGATAGCGTTCGTGCAGAGCCCTGTCTAGACATTTTGTTCTGATGATTTGCGTGTATGCTGCTTGCGAACGCGTGCTCGACGCGTTGTGAGAACCGGAGATTCGGCGAAAGGTCTTGCCGGGACTTGCAGTACTGCACTTCTCCTCACTACCAGGAGCAAGATCGTCCCCTCGCTGCAATTTCTTCCGCAGTACCGAGGACGAGCATCCAACTCCCCATGACCCGGATAGCATCCCCATCGCGGCGAACGAAGCGACGCCGATCACTATGGTGGTCGCAGGTGCTTTGCGGGGTACCTGCATTGGGGTAGAGTATGAGTACTCTTTGACTGTGTTACTCCCCTTCCTGTCGCGCTCAGATAACACACTTCACACTTGACTGGCAACCTCCGACGACGGTGTAGCAATTTACGGACCAAGACGCTACAACGGATCAGAGATCTCCCACACAAGCAGAGCAGCTTCTGGCTCGGTGAACGACATTGCTGCCATAACCTCGTCGCAACCTCGTCTCTCAGACAACTTCCTGGCCATATCGTTATCGCAGGACTACATTCATCTTCATGGCTTCCTTGACCCGGTCTCTCGCTCGTACTACTTTCAAGGCTCCACGGATTCTCGGGGCTACGTCTTCACTCCAAGCACGTACAGTGTTTAGCACCCCATCTGGTCCGGAGAAGCGAACGGCGATCGTTACAGGCTCAGCTCGTGGCATTGGCAAGGCTATTGCCCTTCGTTTGGCAGAGGACGGCTACGACATCTGCATAAATGATATTCCAGCCAATGAACAAGGTGCCCGTGAGGTCTCCAAGCAGATTCAAGATCTAGGCCGGAAGTCCACCGTCGCCATTGCTGATGTCAGCAACTATGGTCAAGTCGAAAGCATGATTCAGCATAGTGTGAAGGAGCTTGGCGAGCTCAATACAATGTAAGATGATCCATCGACGCTTAGCCACAGCATCTAACATTGATGATACTCAGGGTGGCAAACGCAGGGATCGCGCAAGTCAAAGCACTTCTCGACCTGACCAATGAGGATTTCGAGAGAATGTTCCAAGTCAATGTCTTTGGAGTGAACAATTGCTACAAAGCTGCCGCCAAGCAGATCATCTCGCAAGGTAATGCTAAGCACGACAGACCAGCAAAGATCCTTGGCGCGGCCTCTATTGTAGCATTCAAGCCGTTCGCTCTTCTATCTCACTACAGCGCCAGCAAGTGGGCCGTTCGTGGCCTTACGCAAGCATATGCGATGGAGATGGCCGAGCACAACATTACGGTCAATGCCTATGCTCCCGGAATTGTTGGCACCGCAATGTGGGACCTGATTGACGAAGAGCTCGGCAAGAAGAAGGGCGTCAAGAAAGGCGACACGATTGCCAAATACAGTGGCGAGTTGATTGCGTTGGGCAGGGTGTCCGTTCCCGAAGACGTGGCCAAACTTGTGAGCTTCCTGAGCAGTCACGACTCCGACTACATTACGGGCCAGACACAGGTAGTGGACGGTGGGATCATTATGACTTGATTCGTGGCAACTAGACTCGTCACTATCTGATTCCTGAGCAGTGAGTACACGTGTCTTTCCAGATTCGTAGTGAACTCATCTACCACCGGTTGCCGCTCCACAATGCATGTTCAACCGTGGACGAGGATCGGTAGAGAGGCCGAGCGAATCGTGGCTGTACGTTTCCCCGTCTAAGCACTAAGATCACAAAACAGATCTCCACTGCACGTAGTGGAAATTGTTCAAAGTCGATTTGCATCGCAGGCCTACAGGACGACTCATATACCGAGATCCTCATACAGTCATGAATGCACAACTGTGCACCCTCTCGTCCTACTATCAGGCCTGATTTCATGCACATCATACCTTCGTCTCCCTCTCGACGTCGCAGCATGACCGACGCCGCACCAGACTATACCACACACTTGATTTAGTCTACGAATCGTTCCACGTCTGTTGATCAAGAAATGTCCGAGTGTTCTCTTGCTCCGCTACTCACTCACTCACTGAAGAGCCATCCTAGCGTGCCTTCAATACTCGGCGGTGTAAAGATTCAATCTACCAACGCTCCGTTCCGAATAATCTCATAGAGGAGGAGAAAGCTCGGGCAAGTCCTACGACCTGCGACGCTGGATGGAATGTCAAGAGACTGAGATGTAGGAAAGGAATGGAATGATTTGTCAGGTCATTAGAGTCGATTTACACAGACCGCGCGTCGTGTTTGTCATCGACGCTCTCGGCTCCCTGTCCGCTATTACGAGACAAGAAGTCCATCGTATGCCATATTACCTTCTCGCCGTAGACGCATTTGCGCCCCAAGTGCGCCGCCAACGCCATGCAAAAACTTGAGCACAGCGCTCTCTAGTTGAAATGTTGATACAGCAAGCTAATGCTCTCACCATGGTGGTTACGCCTGATAGCTTCCGCTAGCAGGCCACTCACATCCAGCACGACAAGCTTCTTCGTTTGCTGTCGTAGCTCATCGGGTATAGGAAAGGCGTCGGTGACGACAATGGCCTCGATTTCGTCGCACATGTCAAGTTCTCGCAGACTGTCGTTGCCGAAAATGCCGTGGGTGGCCATGCAGTAGACTTTTGTTGCGCCGCCGCGCTTGACCACGGTTTCCGCTGCGGCGATCCAGGAGCCAGCCTTGTCGATGATGTCGTCAATGATGATGACCGGACGGTCTCGAACGTTGCCGACGAGGGTGACTGTGCTCTCGATGCCGGGATCTTTCAGCGCCTCCTCTTCTTCCTCGTCCGATGCAGCAGCGTCGCCAGTCCCGCCGAGTCCGTTCGCAGGGGCTTGCATGCGTGACGATGTCGTGGACATGAAGCTGTGCATCATAGCGTCCGGCAGCTGGTCTTCATCGCTCGAACGCGAGCCGCGGGGGCCGTTGGGTCCGCCGTTGATCGATCCAGATCGGACAGACATGCTTGGCGATGGCACATCGTCGTCGACGATGTGACCGTGGATGAGTCGGCCCGTGATAACGTCGCGAGCGAGCTCGTCGCCATCTTCTTCACCTCCTGCTTCTTCGTAGCCATCATCTGCGGCTGGGGGCTGTTCGATACCGGGTGCTGTACGAGATCTGTGCAAGGACAGGTCGCCGATCTCCTCCGCAATCGATCGCTCCATGTCAATCGAGTCGAGTCGTGTTGATCGCGAAAGAGGACTTGGGCTTGGCGGCGCATCTGTACCCTGAGCGCCGTTGGTCAGCCGCGTGCGAAGCATAGGCGCATATGTAGCAGTCGAGGCGCGGTGACGACTCGGCCTCCTAGCTCGTGGATCTGTTTCGCCGTTCGAGCGTCTTGCTGATGCAGCACTGTTGTACTGCGGCGAGGCAAAGCCTTCACCCTCGACCGTACGTATGCGACCCTCAGCCTCCTCAGCATCACCCTCCAGCGCTTTACGATCATTGGTCCCGTCCGTGCCCATGCTCTCGAATATGGCACTGTTCTGCATGCTGTGAGGGCCATGCGGTCTTCTCCTGTCGGTCGTAACAATGCCGAAGCTCAAATTAAGAGCATCCGCCATTGATGTGACTCGCTTCGTTCCACCTGGATTCTTGCTGACAATCACCGCATTCTGCCAGTTCTTGATGTTTTGTCTCAGCCACTTTGACAACAGTGGCTCAGCGACAAGGTTGTCCACTGGACATTTGAAGAAGCCTTGCATCTGACTTGCGTGAAGGTCGATTGTGATGACGTGGTTTACTCCTGCCACAGCCATGAGGTTGGCGAGCATACGTGCGGTAATGGCGCCTCGGTGGGTCTTCTTCTTCGACTGGCGGGAGTATGGAAAGTATGGCATGACCGCTGCAAGATCTTTTCAGCATGTGATCTCAGACTCACACATAATGCTATGACGAACCCGTGATCGATCTAGCAGAGCCGCCCTTGCAAGCATTGATCATGATAAGCAGCTCCATGACATTGTCGTTGATCTGTCCGCTCCCACTCTGCACAATGAAGACATCTTGGTCGCGGACGGAGGTGTAGATCTGGACGCTTGTCTCGCCATTGCTGAACTTGCTCAGTCCCACCTTAGAGGGCTTACAGCCTAGGCGCTCCGTGATCGCATCCACCAAGCCTGGGTGACTCGACCCTGAGAAGATAGCTGTCTGGCGCATGTTTCTGGCTTGGGATGTAGTCGAGGGAGTTCTTGAGTGAGCTGCCACTACAGAGAGTTGTCAGGCTCTTGGCGTGTCTGTGTGCACTCACAAGGAGGCATCGCAGGATATGAGGTTGTTCAAGGAAAGTTGTGTGTTTCTCACATCGTGAAGGATAGGAAGATATTTCTGATACCGTGGGTCAGTTTCTTGCTAAAAAACAGCTCGGAAGCGCACGGACCGTCAATCAGTCATTCAGGCACGCGAGATATTGCTGTTGCGTGTTTAGTTCGTAGAGCTTACTTTGACCAATCACACAGTCACGAGGTGGAAGCTCGAAGAACGACTGCACGAGAGTGAATAGAGTGGGAGGGTGAAAGACTGGATATGAGTTGACCGCGTTCTATAACTTATCCGCCCAGGCTGTACATATGACATGATGAGGCGAGCTGTGGAAACGATAAGACTGTGTATAATGTATACATTCATGCAGCTTATCTGTCGTATTTATCCTATAGCATTCTTCGGCAACGGTACGCTTCTGCTGCGCCCCATTCACCGCAGCAAAGTTTGCTTCTCCATCTTTGTCGTCTGCTTGACTCGAGGCTAGTGAGTACAAGTCGGGCATACAGAAGACCCATCCCACTGAATTTGAAGGTCGAGAATTGCCTCTTCGATCGGACCTCCCATTCCAGCGAGCGCAACGGATCCAAAGCTGGTCTTCTGGCGAACATGAGACGCCATTTGAAATTTCCTGCAGCGCAAACGCTCTGGATAATCTTACCATAGATTGGCGAGTGATGTGGCTACCTGGAAAATCGAGACACAGCGACAAGATCGACTCGTGGACGGCATGCCATGAGTCAAGTGCCATCCGTCGAGAGGCCGTTGGTTAGACGGCTGTGTTTCCTGTCAAGATAAAGGGTGCAGGATTCTTTCCACGACGGCAGGCGCATCTGATCTCTCCAAGTAGAAGTCTTGTACACATCTTCTTGGTCCGAGCTGGTCAGTGACATGTTGATTGATCACCTAAAGGTTTCGTCGTTGCTTTAGTCCTCCTTTCGAAAAAAACTCTCGGATAGCAGTCTGGGCAGCTGAACCTCCTTATTTGACCTCGTGTCCAGGCCTGATGCCCTGCTTTCCGTGCACGACCGCGGAAAGGAGCCTTAACATACACAATATCGATGTTGTGATGGGGGGAAGAAGAGGGGAGCCTGGTAGCGCAGCGTGAATTGCTGGAAAATCAGCCACAACCAACGTCATGGTGGGGCAGACGCACAAGCCAAATGGAAAGGCAAGCGCTTCCTTCTCACCACCAACTCCCGCAATTGCCAGGTGTCTTCCCTTTATTTGCCTCCCTAAACATTGCACACAAGTGGCTCACATCACTTCTAAGCCACACACGAGCACCTGCGACCACTTTGCCGACAAATTGACAACCGCACCAAGAGCCTGACCTCCACAGCAATGGCACCACCTCCTGCAAATTCATCCCAGCCGCTGCAGGCACGATTGTTGGCCCTCGCCCAGACGTAAGCAATGATGACAGGCACCGAGCCATGAGAAAGCGCTCACCATATCATAGCCTCCAGTTCGGTTGGTTCGTCGGCCATGTCACTCTCCTCTTCGCTGCTCTACGCTACGGTTTGAGCTATATCACCTTCAACTACTACAGCCGCTGGGCACAGTTCAGCTACCGTACCGCCTTCGTGGCCGCAGCTGCTACCTATGGCATTGTCGTGTTCAAGGCGCTCCGTGCCAAGCAAAAGAGTGGACGTCCCATTGGTTCTCCGGCTCAGATCATCACGGATGAGAATGTGCAATACTTGAGTACGTGCGATGGTTCAAGCACGGGAACAGAATAACAGCTAATAGACTTCAGTCATGGCCCTCGTATGGCTCTTCACCAAACAGGTTGCCCTTGCTATCCTGCCATACGCAGTCTACAGCATCTTCCACGTTCTGACCTACACCCGCGGCATGCTGCTACCGACTCTCCAGCCTCCTCCACCAACCCCAGCAGGTCAGAAGCCACAAGCATCAGCCCTCTCCGACACGATCGGCCGCTTCGTCAAGGACTACTATGACGCCTCCATGTCTCTCGTGGCTGGTCTCGAAATCGGCCTCTGGTTCCGCATTCTCTTCTCCGCTATCCTCTTCCAGAAGACCAGCTGGATCGTCCTGATTGTCTACACCGTCTTCCTCCGCGCCAGGATCAGCCAGAGCACCTTCGTGCAGGGTATGCTTCACCATCTCGGTGCTCGCGGCGATGCCGTCGCGCAGAGGCAAGATGTGCCACCGGCTGTGCGCTCCGGCTGGGAGACCTTCAAGGGCGTCGCCAAGCAGGCACACGACCGGACTGACATCAACAAGTATGTTGGTGGCCAGCAGGCTGCTCCCAAGAAGGCGCAGTAGATGGCAAAATCGACAATGCGGCGGTGACGGCCGCAAGGTCAGAAACAACGAAAAGCTGTGAGATGAGAGGAGGGCAGAGACATGAGATATGACATGACGAAGGGTCGTGGTTGTGGAACATTGTTAGATATCATGTGCAAAGCATGGGCTAAGCAAAGCGATGGCGCCTGGCGCAGGCAGGGGTGGCGGAGACGATGATGCGTATTCTGACGATTACGGATATTTCAATCTTTGGAGCGTGCGTCATCTGACGATTCGGGCATAGCGATAAGTACCTACACATTTGCTGAATGAGTGTCTGCTTCACATTAGGTCGTGTACGTCCACTCGTAGAGCAGAGGAGGGTCGAACGATGTTGGAGCCTGGCTATGACTTGACCTCACTTCATCTCACTCTACCCGAGCTTGCGCGAATCTTGATCTCTCATCTGATCGGCTCTGTGATAATTGCGATTTGCGCACAGATAATCGACCTCCGACATGACCGTCGTTTTCGTGACCAAGGCCTTCACAACGGTGCGAAGCTTCCACTTCGTCATGAAGACCTTTAAGACGATGGCACAAGCGTACGTGTTAGTCCCCCATAGTGCAAGCGTGAACTTAGAGTTGCTGAAGGTCTCATGCGAATTACGAGGGTACTCAGACTCGAGAAGAGCAATAAGGTAGTGTCCTGATGTTGCTGTACTTACTCTCTCTCTCTCCCTCTCACAACTTGGCTTTCAGCTCACCCTTCTCTACCATGTCTTTCAGTACTCTCTCAGCAACTCTAAACGCTGCCAAACCTGCCGGAAGTCCAGCATACCCACTAGCATTCAGAAGCGTCTCGCGAATCTCAACAAGCGAGCAGCCATTCCTCACTGCTCCACGTACATGCACACCGAGCTCCATGTCCTTGCCCATAGCCGTTAGCATGGCAAGGTTCAACAGTGATCGATCTCGTCTGCTTATGCCTGGGCGACTCCAGAGGCCACCCCAACCAGCTTCGGTGGCGAAGTCTTGCATTGGCTTTGAGAAGTCTGTGATATTTGCTGTGGATCGCTCGACATGTTCGGCTCCGGTGACTTCGCGTCGGATTTTGATGCCTGCGTCGTATAATGTCTTTCGTGCTGCGAGTACTGCTGACGATTGATCGTCGTCTGGCATCTTGTTGTTTAGCTCTGTTCTTGGGTTTGTTGACAGTGATGGTTGAAACCGTTGTGGAAGTTGATCTTGCACTTAGAGGCTCATGAGTAAATAGCTATCAGAGATATACCTTGGCTGAACCTGGGCTTCGGCGACTATACACTCACATATATGTTGACTATCATGCGTAGTGTCTGCTGAAGACCCATGCTCATGATCATGGCGACTTGGCTAGTGCGCGGCGCGGCACGACGCGCTATTACATATACGAGAGCTGAACTCCACAAGAGCTTCCTTCCTTCTTCTGCTTCCCTCTAGGGAAGCATCTTCTTCGAAACATCCTCTCAACATCGTGCTCAGGAGTCCATATCAGCTGCTCTAGTCCAAACGTCCACAAGAGAACCAAGACCAAATTCCACAGCAGCAAACATGGCCCACACCACTTGTCCCAAATGCAGTGCCACTATCTCTGGTGGAGGGAAGACCTGCGGATCGTGTGGTGCAGTGCGTACTGTATCTTGTGACTGGTCACAGACGAGTGCTGACATGTTTCTTGCAGAGCTGCCCACAATAGAGCGAAAGTGCTCGTAACATGGGTTTTGCAATGGCTCCCTCATGGTGTGAGCAGCAGGTTGAACTTGTAACGGCGATGACGAAGCAACGATCTACCTTGATAACGGCTTACTGAGTGCTGGAGCCGGTCTGTTAAGTTTCGTGTTCTGGTTTGATCTGGCGATGGCTCGAGGTGGCAAGGATGGCATGTCACAACTAGGGCTTCGAGGATGACCATGGCATGACTGAATGATGATATGGGTTTCACGGTGAAGCGACAGTATGACTTTCACGTTGTTGTGTCCCCTGAATCTATCTGTGATGGGTCGTGGTGAGGAGAAATCTGTTGACCCTTGGCTCGTGCCTGCCTCTTTCGGCTCTCCCCACTGGAGAAGCTGGAACGTCATTGGCTCAAGTTACCCACGAGTCTTGAGACCAATGTGACATTACAGAGGAAGTACAAGTTTGAGGTGGTAATGTATCTTGAATCTAGCATACAGCGGAATTTGCTAAGCAGTACTGGACGCTGCCATGTCCAGAATTAATCAGTCCAACCCGGTCCTCGCGGACGATATTCTTCAGCCGTTCCGCCGCTCATGCAGATCCTCCTGACGCCATGACACCGCCGCTCGCTCCATCGCTGAACACCTCGCTAAAATATATAACACTGCAAGCAAACGATCGTATCATGCCGGGAAATAATGTTACAAGGGTGTTTGCTCGTCCTTCGCCAATGACTGAGGACTGTCAGCCTTTTGTCACCTGATCGGAAGCCGCGAGTGAAGACGTACTGCTCAAGCTTTGACAGTGTTTTTCGCAGCACATCGTTGGCAAGTCTTCAGCTTGCATTTCGCGCACTCATTGATGAACCAGTGAGGGCCCGAGTGGCAAATGTTACAGTTCCATAGTATCAATGTTGTATCCGATTTAATCATCTTCCAAGCATGTTCGCATTTTCCGGGCTTTGCCATTGTGTCCTGAATAACGTCAACATGTGATTCTCAAGCAGATTGAAGGAACCTCACCTTTGGATGTACCCGTTGTATCCGGCAGGCTAGATGGTAGAGCCCTGAGGATCAAGATCCTTGCTTGTGTTGTTGTCTATGGCTCTAGGAAATGTACTATCGTTTGATATCCTGGTGATGATGTTGGTTGCTCAACGCATGTATGTTTCAAGTCGAAGTTGTGAGAAAGTCAATTCGTTTCAGGCCCAAGACTCGTGATAGCAGCACGTGTGGATAAGTAGACCTCCGAGCAAAAAGTAAAAGCGAGTGCGTTGTTCGAGGATAGTCGTGTCGCCTCCAGAGGTGCGCAGCAGATCTATATATTCGTGCCTCACAACACCCAGTGCTATATCAAATCTGCCTCCGGCACTTTGACCTCATGCCACACAGCAATGGGCAGGCTGCAAGCTCAGCCAGTGACAGGTACGGCGCACACAAGTCTCGTCGAAAGTAGACAGCGCGCGATGAATCAAGCAAAGAGGCAAGATCTGGTGATACATGGAGGATTACAACTTGGTGCGACGTTCTGCCTTTTACTCCCCGGTCGCAAGCCATGGCCGTTGGACGCCAAAAGAAGCAAGTAGAGAGAAGGTCGAGAAGCTAAGGCTGCGTGGCTTACACTACTCCACTACCGCGATTGTGGACAGCAGTGCTCGTAGGGTGATCCTTGCCAGCGAGCAAGATAGGAGTGCTACTTTCGCGATGGCGTACCGTTGAGCCAGGTTGTTCATCTGCGAACCACTGGTCAGGGACGAGACGAATCGGCAATCGTTCCCAGTAGACCGGGCCCGGGGAGCCTGCCACGGCGGTGGACTCAGATCTTGGTCCCATGCCGCTAGCTCAAGGTAGTACATGGCGATTCAGGGAGCCGGCCATGTTAGAAGCGTGAAAGTCATGCAAAAGAGAAGGCGAAGAGACTAAAAACCAGCCTACGCATGCATTCTTGACCATCATTCTGCAAGATTGGCCTACAAAGAGCGGCAGACGGCAGGTTTATTGCGAACACAGACGTCCAAAGAAGCATGCGGTATAGTGTCCATCCGTAACAAGCGCTATGCATGAACCTTGCATACGCCACGGCCGCCACCAAGTCGGTCTCTGGATCCCGCAGCATCTGCTCCTTCGATCACGCACTTCATACTCTGGCAGGACCGGCAAGATACGAACAGCATGAATAGTATCTGTGTGAGCGTCAGGACCATGCATGTGCAGCACTCTCACCTGGGACTGATTCATTTCTATTCTGGTCGAAGTCGTCCCGTGACTGGCCCCACCTCCCAACTTGGAGCCTTTCGAGACGAAGGCGCAGAAGCATTAACCTGCATCCCAGAACATTCTTATGGCGTAGACTCAATATCTTGACAACGAACGAGACATCGCAATTCGCTGCTCGAGATCAAAGGTTGACACCACACTACTGATATGGTGTCGCTGATCGTAAGCTACACCATCGATCTCTCACTCCACTATTTCGCACTCTTCTCCACACTCTTGCGCTCCCCCAAGTACTGCATGACCATATCCTCGATTTCCTCGTGTAATCCATCAGTACGTACCCGATGCAATGGCACACGCTTGTTGACAGGTGGCTACCCGTATCTGTGCGACCTACAGCCGCTTGACTGTAACCGGGTTCTTGGAACATTCTGCAGCCACACCTAGAACTCGATGTGGGTCTAAGTGGGATGCAGGCCTGCGGGCGCGATATTCCTGGACCTCGCATGAACTCAAAGCAGGCTGCTTGAAACGCCAGGCCTATGCTTCAGAGCTTTACGCGCCCTCTGGAGAACTCGCCACATCCGCTGGGTGTCTGGAGGGCAGATACATGTCAACAACCAGATGTGCCGCCATTGAAAAGCCTCCAGAACGCCTGCTCCACATGACCGTTACTCACGCAGTTCTCGGGCCTGAGGTGACTTATCCCGCAACCCCGGACAGGGCTGGGATGGAGAAGCTCGGTGATGCAGGGCCAGTATGCACATTTGACGCATTCTGATCGAGCATGCACTTCCAACCGTGGTACGCATAACAAGCTTATCTTCTGCTTGGTAGCACCCGGCAGGTCCTCGCGAGTATTGTATGCTGGCTGTCAAGGATCATGCTTTGAACTGACAGGACAAGCGACGGACCTCTATACGCTCTCGATCACCATGAAAATACCAGAAGGATTGCTATTGTGCCAACACATGGCATTGACTACAAGAAGCAGTCGTATGCCGGTCAACTCGATGACGATGAGCTGTTCATCTCCAAGAGCGACTACGAGTGACTGTAAGTGACTAATGTTAGTAGCAGACAAGCTCAAACCTACGAACAAGCCACGTCCAAAGGGCTTGCAGATGGCCTGACGGCTGTAACGTTACGCAACTAGTCCGGAGAAACGCCGAGTGAGACTGCACAAGATGGAATGCCACAATACTGGTTACGCAAAAAGCAGCCTGCATGTACAATTGCGTAAGACGATCGCTAATGCAGGAACAGTTTCAGAAAGTTCTGGTGAAGTGAGCATTCATGACGGACGAAAGAGCAGAGGCATCCTGGATGTCGATCAGACAAGCAGATTCAGCGTCAGCACATTCAACATCTATAGACGAGTGACAGATAAGCCTTCACTGGTTCTCGGCGCGTAGAACACTCTGCACATCACTGGAGTTCGACAATAATACCATCAACGTGCCACTCCCAGTACTCGACTCCTCAGCAGATCCTCCTTCACGACCCTCTCCTTCATCTTCTCCAGCTCCTCCATATCCCACGTAGCAGACACAAACCTCCCCATCAAGAACTCCGCCCTCTCCGTGGTGAGCCAGACCGCCGTCCCCGCGGCCAACGCCGGCTTTGCAGTCATCAACTTCCGGAACTTCTCAGGGATATTCGTCCGATCCGCCAACTCTGTCAACACGCCTCCGGGATGCACGGCTACGCATCGCAAACCACTACCCGCGGCCACGGACTCGCTGTCCAGATATTCGGTCAAGGCATTTAGTGCCATTTTCGATGCAGCGTAGGAGGAGAAGCCAGGCGCGTAGGCCCAGGAACTGTTGCTTGAGATGTTGATTATGTGGGCGTTCTTCTTGCCCGCAGCCTTCAGAGCAGAAATGTAAGTCCTGGCGATGAGGTAAGGGCCTTTGGTATTGACCTCCATTGTTCGCCACCAACTTTCCGGATCTGACTCGGCTACGAGTGCACTCTCATTCGTCGCAGCGTTTGAAACCACGACATCTGGAACGTCCGGCTTCAACGAATCGAACAAACCCTCTATGGCTTGCTGGTCGGAGATATCCTTGTTGTCCGCGACGATGACAGCGCAATCCGGTGCTACTTTGGCTATGAGATCCTTGGTCTCTTGAAGTGGTTTGAGGCGACGTCCAACCAAAATCAAACGGCTCGCACCTGCAACGGCAAAGGCCTGGGCGATGCTGCCTCCGATACCTTTAGCTCCTGCTCCAGTTACAAGGACAATTTTACCAGCTGCTGCACCCTTGAGATCCTGTGCAGGGTCGATGAAAGGATAGACATCGTTCCTAGATGGCTTGAGAAGTGCAAATGCCATGGTGATCAGAGTGCGTGATGACGGCAGTGTATAGCAGACGAATCGAAGGCGAAGATTTGGCCGTGGTAGGAGCATTCGGGTTCAGGATTTGGACATCAGCGTTTATAATGGCCGGATGTCTGTAAAGATCGTCCTCCTCTACAGAAGATCTCGTTTGCCATGACTCTGTATCTCCTAAACCCGGTTAACCCCGGCTCGCCGAAATCTAGTTACTACCTAGAGCCATAGATTCACTTGTGCAAGGCCATGTGCATCAACATATAAATGCATAAGTACAAGTCCATCAACCTACCAACCTACTAACCCACCTACTTTTTCTTAAACCTCTTCCCACCGCCACCACTCTTCCCACCGCCACCACTCTGCGCACCACCCTCCGCGCCATCCGCCCACCCTTTCCTCTTCTTGCCCTCCCTCCTCCAAAACTCATCCCGTTCCCTCTTCTCCCTCTCCCTTCTCTTCTCCTCATTCTCCTTAACCGCCATCTTATACCCCACCTTTCTCTCCTCCTGCTTCACCCGTCTCTTCTCCACCTTCTCATTCCTGAGCGTCATGACCTGCTGCATCAACCGTCGGGCAACCTTCTCCTCCCCGCCCACCACCACCGCACGTTTCTGCGCATAAGTCTTGTGACTCTGTGGTTTCATCTTCGTGATCTGGGATTTGAACGGTAGATCTGCCTGCAGTTTCCGCGGCACGCGCAAGGGGTTGAAATGTCGTTCTTGCCGTTCGAGTTCGATGGGGCGGTATGCACTATTTCCCACCTTCGGGGTAGGAATATTCTGTTCCGCCCTCACTTGGCCCGTCAAGCGCATCCCGGACCAGGTATCCGGCGTCCCAGCCTCTAGCAGATTCGTAACAGGATTATAGAACCGATGAGGTCGGATGGGGAACCAGGCTCGCAGGAAAATGATATCGGACATGAGGACTTTGTCTTCGAAGGTCGCGCGAAAGGTGCCTTCGGGTTTACTGAGGGCTTTCTTGATTTGGCCACGGATGCCGGAGACGGTTTTGATGCCTGCGCCTTCGAATTTGGCGATTTCGAGCGCGGTGTTGAACATATCTTTTACGAAAGCAGTGTTCTTGAAGATCTTGTACGGATGTCCCGTCAATTTGAGCTTCTTCACGATCTCGGTTCCTTCGTCCACGTTTAGCACGACGCCCGTGGCAGCTACACGAAAGCCAGGGTTCTTGTTTGAGAAGCTCTGCATACAGCAGAAACCAGTATTGGGTGCCGCCAGAGGTCCATAGAATGTACCGAAACAATGCATATGCTCAGGCGTGTACTTGAGCATCCGGTTCCGGATTCGTGAGTCGGAGATACTGTAGACCGGCACCGTCTGAAATCTTCTCCAACCCAAGCTGAAGATGAGAGGATCGTTGGTCTTCAGGATCTTCTTATGCCATCGATGCCGCTTGATGCGCACTTGGACGAAACCCATGCGCTCTTCCGTAGGGTTCAGACCGCCTATGAGCAATGGGAATCGTGGATTGAAGTTCTCCAAGAATTCAAATGGCACGTTTGCAAGCGTGATACGCACATACGAGCCAGCTTTGTAGCCTTCAGCTCGTACACGAGAAAGCTCGTCCAGCTTCTCGAACTCCGCCCGATTGATATCTTGCTGCTTTTGCAGAAGTGCTTTCTGACTCTCATACCATTCGTCCTCGCCGAACTCGCGCTCTTCTGCAGCTCCACTAGCTTGTCGATTGGCGTTCTTGGGGTTGAGGAAGCCCTCTCGATCTTCCTCCTCGAAACGGAGCTTCAGCTCCTCTTTACGTTTTGCATTCTTCGCGCGCTCGTCTTCGAGCTTTTGTACTTCGTCTGTAGGCTCGAAAGCGCTGGTCGCAGCTTCGCCACCATCGCCACCTTCGAGATCCTCGAACTCGCCATCGCCCTCATCGTCTTCTTGAGCGCCGCCTTCTTCGTCCGAACCAAGTTCTTCGCCGTTCGCGCCACTGACACGTGTCGATGCGAAGCGCTGTCGCAGCGACTCGATGTTGTCTGTGTCCCTCCACTTGGCTTCGAGAGCAGCGTAGTCATGCTTTGCGATCGTGCGGTCGTCGACATCATCCTCGACCTCTCTTCGCTTCCGGAAGAGCTCATCATCCTGCTCGCCCTCCAAGGTGACATTGTCCTTTCCGTCATCTTCGCCTCGCCATTGCTTTAGAACCTCCGCGGTCGACATCATGTCATCGTACATGAGACGTGCAAGCTCGGCGACACGGTATGGTTGTCTACGACCATGTGCAGCCGCGGTGCGTTCCGCCATGCTAGACTTCCATCTCGACGCGCCTTCATCATCATCATTGTCGTCGTCAAAATCTTCATCCTCCTCATCCTCATCGCCGTCCTCCAGTTCTTGATCAGAAACCGAAGAAAGGCTGCCAAGATCACTGTCGCTATCCGCGAAAGCAACATCGCCGTCCACGTCCTTATCCTTGCGTGCCTTACCAAGCTTCTCAGGAGCTTGCTGCAGGGTCTCCAGATCCGCATCGTCGTCCGACTCGCCACTAGCAAAACCTTCATCTTCAAGATCGTCCTCCTCGTCCTCACCTCGATCTGCCACTGTCGGCCTACGCCTGCTCGATCGCCCAGTATTCGCCACCTCTTCCTCGTCGTCCACATTCTGCAGCCTCTCGCCGTTGCCAAACAGAGCGATGCCTTTTTCATCCGCTCCGAGTATGCTCCGCCCGCCTTGCAGGCCGACCACCATTTGTTCACCTAATCCTCGCTCCGCATCGTCATCTTCAGCGCCGAACGTATTACTCTTAACATCAATGTATACTGCATCTCTATCCACCAGAACACCTCCAACATCAGACATGGGTGCATATATCACCTTCTCCTTCTCACCAAGTCGCCTTCTTTTCTTCGTACCCTCTCGCTTCTCCTTCTCTTGCGTGAAGTATGGCGTAGGACACGGGTCCGGTTGCGACTCGATTTGTGCCACACCCAGATCACCTACACCGGGTACATGTACTCTTGCATCCTGAGACTGAAAATTCGTGCCACGTAGATAGCCGTACAATGCGACCATGCGATCGCACATTGGGTTCTCCTCAATCTGTGTCGGTGGTGTAATGTCAAGCATGCGATCGGCAAGCGCATACGGATGACTGTTTCGCCAGACAAGCGGCCGTGGATTCTTCATGACAGACAAGAAGCGGCTCAAGTTGAGCACCTCGCGATCTGGATATCGGCCATTGATCACGCCGCTCAGGTAGAAGAGCTTCGCACCCTGGTACAGCTCGCTCCAGAAGCGATGCTTCAGCCTCTTCTTTTGCGCTTTGAGTGTGTCTTGCTTTCGGAATAGATCCAGGTGGGTGAGAATGCCGAAGATGTTGCCAGGCATACCAGTGGAAGACAAGACGGAGAGAAATTCCATCGTCTCCATCTCGAAGCCAAAGTTGCCGTCGATCATGAGAAGCACGATGTCTACCACTTTCGCGAGGTCGATGGTGCTCGCTAGACTATCACTCGGACACTCAATGAATGTCAGCCGTCTCCTCTTGCCAGTCACAACTGTGATCGGTCCTCGTGGGTCCGAAATGCTCTGCTTCGTGTATCGCTTGACCAGACTCTTCATCAACGTCGTCTTCCCCACACCTGGCGGCCCAACAATACCCACTACCAACGGAGGCGCCTCCTCTGGCAGCCTGTCCACCAGCGGGACATGCAGCTTCTTCTCGCGGACATCATGAGATCGAGCGGCCTGCTTTGCGAGACGTCCTGGAGCGGAATAGGCGAAGGCTTTCGGGTTGGGCTGACTCGAGTCCCGCTGCTTCTTCTCTTTCGTCGGGCGATGTACGCGATGGCTCTGCTCTTCTCCTGCCATCTTGTCTAACCTCCTCACACCATTCGAGCTCTCACAGCAATACTGAAATGCAAATGCGGCCTTCGAGCCAAAATTCACGCTGTTATCTTATCGGCGGAGATGATCTTGCATTGGCGCTGAACCCAAATCGACCCGCCACAGCGGGTCTGTCTTGTGCCACCTGGACGTCATCGGCTATTGTAGGCTGAGAGCCTGGTGGGCTTCACTGTCAAGCAGATGAATTTGTCGTCGTCTCGCATGTTCGCAGTCTCCCGTACAAAACTGTTCCAGGATTGCAAGCCCACAGCCACCAGAAACTTGCAAAGGATCCTTCATACTTCACAGATACTTAAGATGCCTCAAATCAACGTAGGTCGACGATGTGCAACGAATGAACCGGGCAGTTCAACAGTACTGATAGCAGTCAGGTCTCCCTCAAAGATGGTGCCAGTGCCGACCAGCTCGATGCGTACGACCTCTATATCCTCCCATCCACAAGGGTCAATATCTGATCTATCACAGTGCGAAGAAGCAAGTCACCGACCAAGGCGGCAAGATCGTCAACGAGTTCAAGCTTATCAAGGGTTTCACGTACGCTTGTCCAAATCCTCCCTCATCCTCTTCATCTATATGCTGATTATAATCATGTACAGTGCCAGCTTCCCAGACGACAAAGTCCACACGCTGCAGTCCAACGAGCACCTCAATGTCGAGAACGATGGTCAGGTCAAGACGCAGTGATGATCGGATAGGGTTTCCCTTGGTTGTTCGCTGTTACGAGCATGAAGCATCATCATGATACCCATGAGCGAGGATGGTAGTTGTATTTCGACGGCCGCAGATATATAGATGAGTATGACAAGGCATCTTTGCACGAAAGGCTTTCGCTATGACGTGCCTGTCATGTGCAATGGGGCGCGATATAAATCCTTTCGGCTGTATGTCCTTCTTAGGATGCCATTTCCTAGCATTCACTGACCCATGCTACAGGACAACCTAGTGTTCTCAAGCTGCAAAAGTCGAACGCACAAAAGCTCTCGTGATAAGATAACTTTACAGCACACCACAGACTCACAACCCAAGCAAGCCCTTCCCTTCCACACCTTTCATCTCTCCCGTCAGCCAAGCAAAATAAAACAGAGCAAAAAGAACAAAACAATTATAGTCCCACGGAGAATCGAACTCCGGTCTCCCATCATCCACCCGCAACCAACGCCTTCCGAACCCCTCCCAACCGATCAAAGACAGAGGTATTCATACTAACAGGCCAATCTTTCGATCCAACTGAAACTAACCTCCGCCCCGAAAGGAAGGTTGACATCCTTCACAGCGCCAGCACCATCGCTTGTTGAAAGGTCAGCTTTGGGTGGAGACTAGGGCAGCATAACCACTAGACTATAGGACCTGGAGGGGGCAAGAAATGGGAGTTGTTCATAGATGTTCACTACTGGCGCCGAAGCGCTGCCGGAGGTGCGGTGGGTGACGTTGGGAAGCAGGCGGAGGGAGTTCCTGTGATGTACATTGAGGATTACTCGGCTTGCAAAATTCGATCGACCTTCCAAGACAAACGTCTGGCTTGCTCGCTCGGCGAGGGTTCGTTTTTGCATCGTTTTTTGTGAGGAACAGGCGCAGGAGATGGTCCGAAGGAACCACCGGTGCGTTCTCTAGCCAGTACGATATCGAATCGCTGTGGACCAACTCCGGCGACGATGTACTTTGATCAGGGATAGCAAGAGTTGACTAACGCTGGCGCTTTCTCTGGTATCCAAAGAACTTGAAGGCTATCTATTGGTTTTCAAGGGGATAGCGGTATACATCTGTCTCACCCACTTACCTCCACTGGTCCACCAAAGCACGATGGAGACCAATCAGCCCTCATACCACCGTGCGAGACTCGCTGGCGCTAGGACGTATTGGCAATCCTGCTGCCTACATATCGCCATTCCTCTCCTAGTGCGTCTCTGACTCAGCCACCGACCACTTATTCCCATGACTTGCCACACCATGACTCGGTCACCCAAACAACATACTATATATCCCTTCCTCCTACCACGACTACTTCTCCTTCCCTTCCTCAACTCTCTTGCCTACCGGCTAAGATCATGTGTAGTATCTGTTCTTTTTCAGTTTGAACGACTGAAAACGTGGGACCCTGCTCCCACGCTTCATGTTTCATACTACTTTTTTGCCTATTAGAAGTCCCTGGGAACTTGAGAGCTTGCCTCTTGGGTTCTCTAGGGACGCCTGTGTCGCTGGTCTTTGCACTTTGCTGGCTGATGCGGATGCTTTTTACCTTTTCATACAAGTCTGGCTGCTTGGGCGGCTGGGGTTTTGAGACGAGGGTACGGTGGAGCGAGACAGCCGGGAATGGGAGATGTTAGTGTCTTCAAACAGGCCTCAATCGCGACTCAGTAGCATCTCAAGGGCTCTAATATGCTCATGTCAACGATATCCATGTGTGTTGTGTCCCATCTAGTCTCGAGCCAATCTTTCGCACTTTAGCATTCGGTCATCAACGCCCCACCTCTCATGCTGCATCACCTTTTGCTTGACTCGAGCTTGTAGCATCTACCAGAATGTCATCAGTACATTTTCAACATGCCTGCCATACCTCGACAGGCACAGACAGAAGACTCGACGACGTTCGATCCTGACAAGTACTTCGATTCATGGAGCAAAGAAGAAATAACACCACCATACGACAATGACTTCCGCAAGTTCATTATCAAGACATTCGGTCTTTCGATAAAAGATGACTATGGGTACATGGCGCAGAATGCCGAGGTGACATTACTCCGTTGCCAGACATACCTTGACGTCGGCGCCCAAGGTGGTCTACACGGCTGGTATAAAGATGCTGAAGGCCAACTGGTGAGTCCGAGCATCCAGTGGCAAGCTTGAACAGCTTCTTATGCACCATGGCAGAAAGTCTGAGACGAATCTATATCGCAGAGAGACCCACCAACTGCCACCGATGTAGCAGCGTACAGCGATATCTTCCGGCCTACGACGAGCACAACCAAAGCACTCACAGCATTGGGTTCGAATGCGAAGAAAGGCACCGTCCGAGCCGACGTCGCCAAACATCTGCAATGGCAATATCACCCACCTTCAGCCGAGTCAAAGCTCGTAGTGAACAAGACAAAAAATCACGTCAACCCGTATTTTGATCTCTGGGCATGGACGAACCAGAATCTCGAATGGGGAGGACCCGAAGAGGGAACAGCAAAAGTCAAGATCTCACATGCCTTACTGCCAGTAATATACCACCACTTCGGCTGCATTTGTCCGTCGTACGAGTCTCTCGAGCTCATTCGCCAAGTTGCAAAAGGTAGGCAAATACTTGACCTGGGTAGCGGGAATGGGTACTGGACATATATGCTGCGCAGGATGGAGCCAGCCAGTAAGAAGGAGAAGAAGCTGGATGTGGTAGCAATTGATAACGGTATGAGTGAGTGGAGAACGGTTTGGATTGGCGACACTATCGAGGCGGATGGCGTGAAGTGGTTACAGCAGAATGGTGGTGGGGAGGAGGCTGTGCTGCTGCTTGTCTATCCTACTGTTGGGAATGAGTTCACGAGTAAGATGATCAAGGCTTATGGTAAGGGGAGAAGAGATCCCATCTGATTGTGGAAAGAGTGCTAATATATTTTAGCTGGGACCACGATCATCTCGGCAGGCACACAGAATGCCTCTGGGTTCACGGCATTCGCGACAGAGACGATTGCTGATTGGATGGCGAGAGAGATGCCGGGCTGGACTCGAGTTCTGCAGATTCCGCTGCCGAGTTTTGCTGGCAAGGATGAGGCACTGTTCGTCTTCCAGAAGAAGGCTGATGCCAGCAGCACCACGAATGGTGAACCATCATGATCGTTTGATGGAGGAGTACACTTTCAACGCTATATACCTTGGACGATCTTGGTTATGGGTCGGCGGCTCACATCAAACGCCATTGATCCATTCATATCGTATACTATAAGTCTTCGTCACATGGTAGTGGGGCCGCCTGCCGCAAGCTAAACAGCCGTGCGCCACGCAGCACAGCCTTTGCCTCACCTCACACACCACCTCCAGTTTTCTCTTTCAGACTCTTAGCTTCTACAACTAATCCCTCGTATAGTATCTTTGGGGAGCACCTAATTCTGACCTACCCTGCCGAGCTCGCATAGTCTCTGGATTGTTACTCTCTGCCTTTAGTTGGTGATGACAGCACAGCCTTACCTCAGCCTTGCGGGAGGCAGCAACAATACGACCTTCTACCTGCAATACACCTTAGTATGATCAGCCGCTGCGATGCGGCTCATCAATAATAGCGAAGATGGACCGCTCAGTCTGACCAAGGACCTACACGACGACAGCATCCCGCCATATGCGATATTATCGCATACTTGGGGCGCAGACGATGAGGAGCTCACTTACCAGGACTTGTGCAACGGCACTGGCAAGGACAAAGCCGGATATGCCAAACTCGACTTCTGTGTTCAGCAAGCCAAGAAAGATGGACTGGAATACTGCTGGATAGATACGTGCTGTATAGACAAGGCCAACGCGACTGAGCTTTCTGAGGCATTGAACTCGATGTTCCGGTGGTATAGCAACGCCAGAGTGTGCTACGTCTATCTATCAGATGTTACATGTCTCAAGCGAAGTGCTGAAGGTAGCTCAGACATGCTTTGGGAAGCTGCTTTCCGTTCAAGTCGATGGTTCAGCCGCGGATGGACCTTGCAAGAACTACTAGCACCGATGAACGTGGAATTCTACTCACGAGATGGACAGCTGCTTGGCAGTAAGAGAACCCTCGACAAGATGATCCAGCTTATAGCCAAGATTCCAGCTGCGGCATTGCAAGGCCGTCACTTGGCGTCATGGTCGCCCGAGCAGCGAATGGAGTGGCGTGCCAATCGCGTCACCAAACGCAAAGAAGACGAGGTGTATTCGCTTCTTGGCATCTTCGGTGTGCACATGACTCCGATCTATGGCGAGGGTGAACATGCGTGGGTACGACTGAAGGACGAGATTAGCAAATCCTTCCGAAGCAGACTCGACAAGCCGCCTACCGGCTCTCTGGAGGCCGACTCTGGCCAGCCATCAGGAAGTATCACTGGACAAGACATGGTTGCCTCCCTCAGATTCGAACAGATGGAGGCCCGACGTCCGACTATCAAGCAAGCGTACTCCTCTACATGTGAATGGGTGCTAGAGCACCCCATCTTCAGATTATGGCTCGGTAGTGGCAGAGCTGATGCACCTGGAGGTGTGCTATGGATCAACGGAAAACCAGGGTGTGGCAAATCTACATTGATGAAGCATCTCCATAAGAGTGCGGAGAAAACACGGTCGCAGAACGAAATTGTACTTGGTTTCTACTTCAATGCCAAAGGCAATGATCTAGAGAAGTCAACGCTTGGAATATATTAAAGCTTGCTGTTCCAGATAGTCACACAACTGCAGGACCTACGAGACGCGTTGGCAGCCTCGATGAGCACGCTTGGCGGACCACAATATTCTGGAATCTGGACAATCGGCCTCCTCCAGGAGATGTTGACGATCGCTGCTAACAGTCTGCCAGGAAGGAAGCTTAAGATATACATAGATGCACTGGATGAATGTGATGAGCAACAAGTGCGAGACATGATCATGTTTTTCGAAGGCCTAACTGAGAGAGCTCTGGACCATCAATGCCAAATAAATATCTGCTTTGCCAGTCGCCACTACCCAGCAATCGACATGCGTAGTGGTAGCAAGATAACCCTGGAACAGGAAAAAGGGCACAACGAAGATCTGGTAAAATATGTACACAAGCATCTTCAAGCAGGCACCGGGAAGCAAGTGGAGAGCATCAAAGTAGAGATCTGCGAGAAGGCCAACAGCGTCTTTTTGTGGGCAGTCCTTGTCGTCGAAATCCTGAACGCAGAGTACCGCAGAGGTCGCTTATTTGCCGTGAAGTGGCGCCTGAAGGAGATACCCCCGAAGCTTCACGAGCTCTTCATGGATATCATCAAGCGAGACACGGTCAACTTAGACGAACTGTTGCTTAGTCTGCAGTGGATCTTGTTCGTAAAGCGTCCTCTCAAGTGTGCAGAATACTATTGTGCCATGGCATCTGGCCTTGATCCTTCTGGACAGTCGCTAGATGAATGGGATCCGGAGTATATCACTTTCGAACACATGAAGACTTATGTGCAGCATTCCTCCAAGGGCTTCGCCGAGCTAACGCAAACAAAGGAACCCACGGTCCAGTTCATTCATGAGTCAATTCGCGACTTCCTGCTGAAGGACGGTGGTCTGAGCAATCTGCTGGACAGTTGCGGGTCTTCCGTTGAGAGCTCGAGCCATGAGCGACTCAAGTCATGTTGTAACCACTATCTTACAAACAGACCGACCCTTGGGTTGGAGCGACATAAGGCCAGTACCGATCAGGCAAGAGCTCTGCTGCTATGTTGCCAAACACGGCTACCCTTTCTCCAATACTCTGTGCACTCCATGCTGTACCACTCGGATAAAGCTGCTCATGACATTTCCCAGGAAGATTTCATTCGGCAGATCGACCTTCGTGCTTTGATCAGATTGGCCAACGCGTTTACGACTTTCGAGTTCATGAAACTCGCCGAGGATGCCAGGCTCGCATACATACTTGCTGAGGGGGTGACCACGCAGCACTCTTGACCACGCTCATCAAGCTGGATGTCCCGCTTCACGAACCAGGCCAAGAGCGCCATATCTATCCTTTTTTCGCCGCTATTGCGGGTAACAGGCTTGCGGCCTTGCGCGTCCTAACGTCTTCCGAGTCGTACCCCAAGCCCGACTTCACTGCCTTTGATGAAGAGCTAGGTCACTTCATCCTAGATGTACAAGGACTTAATCCTCTCTGTTGGGCGCCGCAAGGAGGATACCTGGCTTTGGCAGAAACTTTGCTGGCGAGGCCAGGCTGCATTTCACCTCAGCTTCTGAATGCGGATTGCAACTTGGCAGAAATAGAGAATGCAGTAATGCTGGCCGCGCGGAAAGGGTTTCACGATATTGTTAAGCAGCTACTCCGTGCCCTCAGCTGGACGTTCCGCACAAATCCGAAGGATATCCTGCTTGTACTGTCTTGTGCTGCCTTTTCTGGATCGCTCGA